>NW_024095979.1:0-102867 GCF_016699485.2 Gallus gallus
GGTCTTAATATGAGAGTGAATAACGCAAATGGAGGTGCTTTGTTTGGTTTAAAATCGCTCTGTGCTCGTAGCAGCAGGAGCCTGTGAAAACATGTTTTGTGCATAGAGGGAGAGGGCTTTGCCCATTCAAAGATCACTTAGGAAGAATGCTGTTTTTTCTTGCGTTTGAGGATACGCGTTCATGGGGCGTAGCGATCTGCTTCAGCTATTGCCTTTCTCCGAAGCCAATCCCGTTTTAAGCGTGTCCTCTTCTTCCAGTGCCTGCGTTCCATGATATTTCACCGCAAGCTCCTACGCGTTTTTCCTAGCCGCTCCCCAGAAGGCCGTTGTCGGGTTATCCGGAGCAGAAGGATTGTGGCGGCCTGTAATTACCGTGGAAGCTTTCTGTACACGAAACGTGCAGTAAGTGGTATGTATTTAGTAGGCTCTTCCCGTCGCCTCGTTTCCTCTCGATGTTGCAAAGAGGCACAGTAGGCATTTGGGCTTTCAGACGCCATAATCTTTTGCCTCTAGCTTGTAACTGGTGGAGCTGAGCGTTTTGACTAAGGGAAGTGAGGGAAGAGCGAGGCTCATTTCTGGTACGTACTTGATGCAAATGCAGCGCTGTTCAGAAGTATGGCCCTATGCCTGTTATCGCTGTTTCCAGACAGTGGTCTTTGGCTCTAATATGGAGAAGAGGGCTTGGGTGTTTTGAGCAGGTCCGGAGGCGAGGAAGGAGAGAAACTGGCTGAGGGGTTCTGGATGTCTCATTTTCAGCTGTAGAAGTCAAGTCCATGGCTTTGGCGTGGGCACAAAGCCTACACTGAGTTTTTCTTTTCTGCCGGAAAGACTTAGGTTGCCCGAAGATTATGGGGGGCTGGAAGTCCCGAGACAATCTGGCTTCTGTGCCCCATTTGTAGTCCGTTACTCTCTACTGGGGGTGGGGAGGGGGTTAAAAAGAAAAAGGAAAAAAAAGATGGCAAGTCCCCATACTGCCCCTCCCCCCATTAGCTAATCGGACTTTGTAGCTGTGCTTGGAATGTGTCAGTTGCAGAAAGGTCAGTATTTGAGAGCAGCGCTTGAATGGCGAAGAACTAGTTAACCGCGTTCTGTTGGCTGGTTCTCTGCTCGCCTTCCTGGCTTCCTGCCCGCTCCACTCTTCATTGTGTTGTGGCATGCTCCGTTACGTACGTTTTTCCTTCTCCAGCTTCTTGTCCGTTTGATATTGATAGGTCGAGAAGTGTGCTGCTAGCCTGGGGCTTGACCATGGATTCCGGATTGCTGTGAGATACCCACCCTCAGTCCCTTCAGACTACCGCGGCGCGGTCCTCCTATTTCTGGTGGCCGTCAGTTGGGCCGGCCTCCTGGCTAAGATGTTTGCACACCGCCGAGTTGTCTGCACGCGTTACGGATCGCCACCGGAATGGGTTTCACGTGTTGCCCGTCAGCCTAGCCACCGGTGACATGTTTGTTTTGGTGGGTGTCTATGGAGGGAATGAAAAGCTTTGAGCAGCGATTTGCAGAATAAAGATGGAGCATGGGGATATCATCTCTGTCCGCGTGTCTTACTGATGGGAATGATTCTGCAAGTTAAAACGGTTGGTCTCGGCTCCCAGACAATATAGGAAAATGTGTTGTGTGTTTGAGGCCTTGCCGGCTTCCCCAGCTTCCAAATAAAAGTGGCGTGGGTTTTTATCGCGTACTAGCAGCATCGACAAGCAGCAGGCGTAGAATTAGAGGAGAATAACGTAGGAAGAAAGCTTCCAGCTGTCGTCTGTTGTATGGCCCCGTCGCGAGGCCAAATAAACTCCCAGCATGATTTCTGACCGTGTCATGACTGGTAGCACGTCAGCCTGTTCTTAACCCAAACTCGGAGTTTTGCCACTGCTTTCTTTTCAGTCGCGGATTTTGCGACGTTAGAGAATTAATTCTCCCGCGGGGAAACTTTCCCAATACTGGAAAAGACTTGTGATCTTGAGTTCGGCGATTGTGGCTGCTTCTGCTGTCTTTGAGACTCGGCTGCCCTTGTCCTTATTTCGTCTTTGTGAGTATGAACAAAACATAAAAAACAATCAATAACAAACAAAGAATAAAGCAAAAAAAAAAGAAAAAACAAAAACGTAGTATTGTTCGCATAACCAGTAGGAGGGGTAGCTACATGCACCGTAAGGCTTTTGCATGTTAATCACCTCTCGTGCTTTGTTAGGCCTCTGGCTTTACTTGAGTCTTTGTTGAATTGCGATTGCATTCAGGCTTACTGGAGTGGGGGAGTTTCAAATGCTAATAAATATTTGCTTAAAAATCAAAATAGTTGAAACTTGCTAATGAAATTACTGTGCGGCCGTTCCTCAGAGGAATCTCGATTTGTCAGCAGTAGATCCGCTTGCGGGACTGACGATCGCAGCTGTGAATGACTCTAAATTAAACCGTTGTGAAGAAGCGGAATAAGACAACTTGTTACGTTTTCCGAATATCCAACCTGAAGCTCCCCCGGCGCACGTAAGGCCGTTAGCTCTTGTCCCGTTGTCTGTTACCTGGGAGAAGCGCCAACCACCCACCACTCTACAAGCCCTTTCGGGTAGTTGTAAAGAGGCGATAAGGTCTCTCTCCCCTGAGCCTCCCTCCTCCAGACGAAAACAATCCCTGTTCCAGCTCAATTCGCTCCCATAGGTCTTTTCTCCAGTCCCTTCACCGCTTTGTTGCCCTCCTCTGCCACGCTCTCAGAGCTGCTCAACGTCTTTCTTGTAGTGAGGGGCCCAAAGCTGAACGCAGTACTCGATCGAGCGTCGGCCTCACCAGCGCCGAGTACAGAGGGATGATCACCTCCCTTAGTCCTGCTGACTACTGATTTCTGATCCAAGCCAGGATGCCGTTGGCCTTCTTGGCCCCCTGGGCACGCTGCCTGGCTCATGTTCAGGCGGCTGTTGACTAATGCCCAATCCATCAGATCCGTTTCCTCCGCGCAGCTTTCCAGCCTGCTCTGCCCCGAGCCTGTTGCGTTGCATGGGGTTGTTTGACCCAAAGTGCAGACCCGGCGTTGGTCTCGTAGATGCCCTGCAATTGGCCTCGGCCCACAATCCAGCCCTATCCGGATCCCTGTGTAGGGCCTTCCTACCCTCAGCAAATCAAGCCTTCCTCCCAACATGGTGTGGCCTGCAAACTTGCTGAGGGTGCGCTCAATCCCCTCGTCCAGATCATCATTCAAAATATAAATCAGGACTGGCCCAAACGCTGACCCTGGGGAACACCGCTAGCGTCCACGCCAGCTGGATTGAACTCCATTCACCACCACTATCTGGGCCTGGCCGTCCAGCCAGGTTCTGACCCGGCAGAGTACACCTGCCCAAGCCATGGGCTGCACTGCCATCTTCTCTGGGAGAATACCGTGGGAGACAGAGTCAAAGGCTTCACTGAAGTCTAGGTAGACTACATCCACAGCCTTTGCCTCATCCACTAGTCGGGTCACCTGGTCATAGAGGAGATCGGGTCGATCAAGCAGACCTGTTCTTTAAGGAACCCGCGCTGGCTAGGCCCGGTCCCCTGGTTGTCCCGCACACGCCCTGTGATCTGACTCCGGGTGATCTCCTCCATGACCTTCCCTGATACTGAGTTAGGCTGACAGGCCTGTAGTCCCAGATCCTCCATCAGACCCTTCTTGGAGGTGGGCATCTGTCTGGCTCCAAGTATCGGTAGCAAGACGGTTCGTTATATACGTATACCCACGTGACGATTAAACTCAGAAAGGAGACAAATATTTGCCCAAACCGGTTTATTGTAGAAACGTTTTGGTTAGCTAGGCCTGGGGATGGGAGGCGGATGACGAAAGCAATAGTGAAAGACAGAAAGAAAAGCAAGGATTTGTTACAGGAATGCAGAGATGTTACCACGCAGTGTGACAATGTTTCACGATTCCGGTTGGAATCAGGGGTGTGGGGGCAGGTTCCTCTTTCTCGGTCGATCACAGGCGGAAGGAAAACACAGCAAGGGAAAAGCGCGCGACAAAAGTTGTTGCAGAGTCCATACATAATATATATACTGTCTGGTTCTCCTTGGGTTGCTCATAGTAACGGCACGTCCAGCACCGGTGCAACAGTCAGAAACAGACAGAAGTAAAGAAGGCACTGGGAATTGAGGGCGTTTATTCTGCTCCCCCCCCGTCTTCCAGCTCAGGGGCTGAGTACCCTGAGAATAGCAGGTCTCACTGCTAAAGACAGAAGTGAAGAAGGCGTTGGAACTTCAGCCTTTCCTCCTCCTCGGATGGTGATGTTCCCCACCGCGTCGAATAAGAAGGGAGATTCTCCTTGGCCCTCCTCTTGCTACTAATACGTTCGTAAAAACATTGTTTTAATCATCTCAACAATGGCGGCCAATTAAGGTCGTGCTGGGCTTTGGCTTGTCGAATTTTCTTCTCATGCGCATGCTAGCAAACATCTGGCACTCTCCCCGATTGCCTGTCCCTTCATGCAAAGATGGCAAATCCTGGCCTGCCCGCCAACATTTGACGGTCATTTGACGGGAGGATCGGCACCAAAAAAGCCCCCAGCGCCTAAGTCCCTGAGCCCCGATAAGCACCGGGCCGACGGGAGCGGAGCCGCCTACAGGGCGGGGACAAGCTTAAGGGCAGGCGAGACAGCCAACCGAGGCGCGAGAACGGCCGCGCAGCGGCTCTGTCGCCCAATGAGCGCCGACGAGGGCCGAGCCGTGCCGAGGCGAGCCGAGCCGAGCCGAGCCGTGAGCCGAGCCGTAGCCGAGCCGTGCGGGGGAGGTTTGGGCTGAGGGAGTGTTGTAGCGAGCGGGCGCCGTCATGGCCGGCGGGATCGTTGGTCGCCGGCCGCCTGGCGCGGTGGCGCCTCTCTTGGAAAAGTCGCCCGCCAGGAGTTCTCCGCCAACGTTATCCGCGAGGAGGAGCCGTTTGTGGACGAGGAGGTAGCCGCGGCTTTGTCTTGCGTCGCGCGATTCTTCCCTTGCCCTCCCGTCCCACCCTCCCCCACCCTAGCGCGCTCGCAGGCCCTCTGAACGAGCGCCCGTTGCGGTGCCGGCGAGTGCGCGGGGGGCGAGCGGCGACCTTGCCGCGGGGCGGGGCGGGCGGACGGGCCTTTCTGGCTGGTGATGCTCGCTACTGCAGCGCCTCCTCTAAAACCCCGCGCTGCTTCGGTGCCACGGGGCTGCCGTGGCGCATACTGGGTCGGTGGTGCCGTCTGGCTCGCCTGGCTTCCCAGCGCCACCGTGTGTTGTTTGCGCGTGTGTAGAGGCGGGCCTGTGACCGCTGAAGCGCTTGGTGGCAGCCGCGGGCGCTTGTCGCGCGCGATATCATCCCTTTGTCGCTGCTAGTCGTGCTAGTTCCATTCGAATTAGTTGACCGTGTCCTACAGGTCGGTGGTATTCACGTGTCGAAGGCGATAACCTTTGCCTCGATGTGGAAGTGTCTGACGTAGCGCCAGCCTCACCGTGCAATCCAAATGTTCTTTCACCGGAGTCCGCGGTGTTCTTGAGGATGGAGAGTTAACACGGCCTCCTTTCGGGATACCCCAGGTTCTTTGAAAATGCCTTGGTCAAAAGTAGGATAGGAAGGCGATATTTGGCCATAACTGAAGGATGGTGAGCCACCGTTTGCGCTTGAGTGGTTCAGCAGGTCTTAATTGAGAGTGAAATAAGCGCAAATGGAGGTGGTTTTGTTTGGGTTTAAAATCGCTCTGTGCTCGTAGCAGCAGGAGCCTGTGAAAACATGTTTTGTGCATAGAAGGAGAGGGCTTTGCCATTCAAAGATCACTTAGGAAGAATCGCTGTTTTGTCTTGCGTTTGGATACGCGTTCAGTGGGACGTAGCGATCTGCTTCAGCTATTGCCTTTCTCCGAAGCCAATCCCTTTTTTAGCGTGTCCTCTTCCTCCAGTGCCTTGCGTTCCATGATATTTCACCGCACTCCTACGCTTTTCCTAGCCGCTCCCCAGAAGGCGTTTTGAGGTTATCCGGAGCAGAAGATTGTGGCGCACCTGTAAGTACCGTGGAAGCTTTCTGTACACTAAACGGTGCCAGTAAGTGGTATGTAATTTAGTAGGCTTTGTCCCGTCGCCTCGTTTCCTCTCGATGTTGCAAAGAGGCACAGTAGGCTATTTGGCTTTCCCGACGCCATAATCTTTTGCCTCTAGCTTGTAACGGAGCTGAGCGTTTTGACTAAGGGAAGTGAGAGAAGCGATGCTCATTTCTGGGTACGTACTTGTAGTGCAAAATGCAGTGCTGTTCAGAAGTATGGCCCGATGCCTGTTCTCGCTGTTTCCAGACAGTGGTCATGCTCTAATATGGAGAAGAGGGCTTGGGGTTTTGAGCAGGTCGGAGGCGAGGAAGGAGGAGGCTGGCTGAGGGGTGCTGGATGTTTTTTTTTTCAGCTACAGAGTCAAGTCCCGTGCTTTGGCGTGGCCTCACAAAGCCTACATCGAGTTTTTCTTTTCTGCCAGAAAGACTTAGGTTGCCCGAAGATATAATGGGGGGCTGGAATCCGAGACCAATCTGGCTTCTGTGCCCGATTTGTAGTCCGTTACTCTCTAGCTGGGGGTGGGGAGGGGTTTAGGAAAAAGGAAGGAAAAAAGATGGCAAGTCCCATAGCTGCCCCTCCCCCCATTATGCGTAATCGGTCTTTGTAGCTTTGCTTGGAATGTGTCAGTTGCAGAAAGGCAGTAATTTGAAGAGCGGCTTGAATGGCAAAGAACTAGTTAACCGCGTTCTGTGGCTGGTTCTCTGCTCGCCTTCCTTGGCTTCCTGCCCTCTCCACTCTTCACTGTGTCGTGCATGCTCCGTTACGTAACGTTATTTCCTTCTCCAGCTTCTTGGCCGTTTGATGATTGATGGCGAGAAGTGTGCTGCTAGCCTGGGCCTGACCAATGGATTCCGGATGGCTGTGAGATACCCACCCTCAGCCCCTTCAGACTACCGCGCACGTCTCTGTATTCTGGGTGGCCGTCAGTTGGGCCGGCCTCCTGGCTAGATGTTTGCACCGCAGGAGTTGCTGCACGCGTACGGATCGCCACCGAATGGGTTTCACGTGTTGCCCGTCAGCCTAGCCACCGGTGACATATAATTGTTTTGGTGGGTGCCTATGGAGGGTAATGAAAGCTTTTGAGCAGCATTGCAGAATAAAGATGGAGCATGGGGATATCATCTCTGTCTCGCTTGTCTTACTGATGGAAATGGTTCTGCAAGTTAAAACGGTGGGTCTCCGTCTCCAAAGATAATATAGGATGTGCTGTGTGTTTGAGGCCTTGCTGTCTTCCCCCAGCTTCCAAATAAAAGGCGTGGGTTTTATCGCGTACTAGCAGCATCGACAAGCAGCAGGCGTAGAATTAGAGAAGAATAACGTAGGAGAAAGCTTCCAGCTATCGTCTGTTGTATGGCCCCGTCGCGAGGCCGAACAAACTCTACCTGCATGATTTCTGACCGGTGCGCGTCAGCCTGTCTTAAGCAATCTCGGAGTTTTGCCACTGCTTTCTTTTCAGTCGCGGATTTTGCGACGTAGAGAATAATTTCTCCCGCGGAAACTTTCCCAAATGGAAAAGACTTTGTGATACTTGAGTCGGCGATTGTTGCGCTTCTGCTGTCTTTGAGACTCGCTGCCCTTCTGTCCATTTTCTTTTTTATATGAACAAAAAAAACAATCAATCAAAAAAACAAACAATAAAGCAAAAAAAACCAAAAAAAAGAATAGTATTGTTCCATAACCAGTAGGAGGGGTAGCTACAGGCACCGTAAGGCTTTTACATGTAATCACCTCTCGTGCTTTGTTAGGCCTCTGGCTTTGCTTGAGTCTTTGTTGAATTGCGATTGCATTCAAGGCTTACTGGAGTGGGGGAGTTTCAAAATGCTAATATATTTGCATTAAAAATTAAATAGTTGATGAACTTGCTAATGAAATTATTGTGTGCGGCCGTTCCTCAGAGGAATCTCGATTTGTCAGCAGTAGATCCGCTTGCGGGACTGACGATCGCAGCTGTGAATGACTCTGAATTAAACCGTTTGAAGAAGCGGATAAGACAACTTGTTACGTTTTCCTCATATCCAACCTGAAGCTCCCCCGGCGCAGCGTAAGGCCGTTACCTCTTGTCCCGTTGCTGGTTACGTGGGAGAAGCGGCCAACCCCCACCACGCTACAACCACCTTTCGGGTAGTGTGTTAAGAGGCGATAAGGTCTCTCTCCCCTGAGCCTCCCCTCCTCCGACAAACAATCCCAGTTCCCTCAGCTGCTACCCATAGGTCTTGTGCTCCAGTCCCTTCACCACTTCGTTGCCCTCCTCTGGCCACGCTCCAGACCCTCAACGTCTTTCTTGTAGTGAGGGGCCCAAAGCTGCACGCAGTACTCGAGGAGTCGGCCTCACCAGCGCCGAGTACAGAGGGATGATCACTCCCCCTAGTCCTGCTGACTACATGATTTCTGATCCAAGCCAGGATGCCGTTGGCCTTCTTGGCCCCCTGGGCACGCTCGCTGGCTCATGTTCAGGCGGCTGTTGACTAATGCCTCCAGATCCGTTTCTTCCGCGCAGCTTTCCAGCCTCTCTGCCCCGAGCCTGTTGCGTTGCATGGGGTTGTTGTGACCAAAGTGCAGGACCCGGCGTTTGGTCTCGTAGATGCTCCTGCAATTGGCCTCGGCCCAACGATCCAGCCTATCCGGATCCCTGTGTAGGGCCTTCCTACCCTCAGGCAGATCAGCCTTCCTCCCGACATGGTGTGGCCTGCAAACTTGCTTGAGGGTGCGCTCAATCCCCTCGTCCAGATCATCATCAAAATATAAATCATGGCGACAAACGCTGACCCCCTGGGGAACACCGCTAGCGTCCACCGCCAGCTGGATTGAACTCCATTCACCACCACTATCTGGGCCTGGCCGTCCAGCCAGGTTTCTGACCCGGCAGAGTACACCTGCCCAAGCCATGGGCTGCCATCTTCTCTGGTGGGGAATACCGTGGGAGACAGAGTCAAAGGCTTCACTGAAGTCTAGGTAGACTACATCCACAGCCTTTGCCTCATCCACCACTAGTCGGGTCACCTGGTCATAGAAGGAGATCGGGTCGGTCAAGCAGGACCTGTCTTTAAGGAACCCGCGCTGGCTAGGCCCGGTCCCCTGGTTGTCCCGCACACGCCCTGTGATCTGACTCCGGGTGATCTGCTCCATGACCTTCCCTGATACTGAGGTCAGGCTGACAGGCCTGTAGTTCCCCAGATCCCTCCATCAAACCCTTCTTGGAGGTGGGCGTCTGTCTGCTCCAAGTATCGGTAGCAAGACGGTTCGTTATATACGTATAGCCAACGTGAGATTAAAACTCAGAAAGGAGACAAATATTTGCCCAACCGGTTTATTGTAAAACGTTTTGGTTAGCTAGGCCTGGGATGGGAGGTGGGATGACGAAAGCAATAGTGAAAAGACAGAAAAGAAAAGCAAGGATTTGTTACAGGAATGCAGAGATGGTTACCACCGCAGTGTGACAATGTTTCATGATTCCGGTTGAAGCAGGGGTGGGGGGGGCAGGTTCTCTTTCTCGGTCGATCACAGGCGGAAGGAAAACACAACAAGGGAAAAGCAGCGCGCAAAGTTTTTGCAGAGTCCTATATATATATATCTATACTGTCCGGTTCTCCTTGGGTTACTCATAGTAACGGCACGTCCAGCACAGGTGCAACAGTCAGAACAGACAGAAGTAAAGAAGGCACTGGGAATTGAGGGGCGTTTATTCTGCTCCCCGGCCCCGTCTTCCAGCTCAGGGGGCTGAGTACCCTGGGGATAGCAGGTCTCACTGCTAAGACAGAAGTGAAGAAGGCGTTGGAACTTCAGCCTTTCCCTCCTCCTCGGTGGTGATGTTCCCCACCGCGTTGAATAAAGAAGGGAGATTCTCCTTGGCCCTCCTCTTGCTATAATATGTTCGTAAAAAACATGTTTTAATCATCTCAAACAATGGCGGCCATATTAAGGTTGCTGGGCTTTGGCCTGTCGAATTTCTCCCTGCGCATGCTAGCAACATCCTGGCACTCTCCCCGAGTTGCCCGTCCTTCATGCAAAGATGGCAAACTCCTGGCCTGCCCCGTCAACATTTGACGGCCATTTGACGGAGGGATCGGCACCAAAAAGCCCCCAGCGCCTAAGTCCCTGAGCCCCGATAAGCACCGGGCCGACGGGAGCGGAGCCGCCTACAGGGCGGGGACAAGCTTAAAGGGCAGGCGAGACAGCCAACCGAGGCGCGGGAACGGCCGGCGGCGCTCTGTCGGCCCAATGAGCGCCGACGAGGGCCGAGCCGTGCCGAGCCGGCGAGCCGAGCGCGAGCCGAGCCGAGCCGAGCCGAGCCGAGCGGGGAGGTTTGGGGCTGAGGGAGTGTTGTAGCGAGCGGGCGCCGTCATGGCCGGCGGGATCGTTAGGTCGCCGGCCGCCTGGCGCGGTGGCGCCGCTCTCTTGGGAAAAGTCGCCCGCCAGGAGTTCTCCGCCAACGTTATCCGCGAGGAGGAGCCGTTGTGGACGAGGAGGTAGCCGCGGCTTTGTCGTGCGTCGCGCGATTCTTCCCTTGCCCTCCCGTCCCACCCCTCCCCCACGCTAGCGCGCTCGCAGGCCCTCTGGAACGAGCGCCCGTTGCGGTGCCGGCGAGTGCGGCGGGGCGAGCGGCGACCTTGCCGCGGGGCGGGGCGGGCGGACGGGCCTTTCTGGCTGGTGATGCTCGCTACTACAGCGCCTCCTCTAAAACCCCGCGCTGCTTCGGTGCCTCGGGGCTGCCGTGGCGCATACTGGGTCGCTGGTGCCGTCTGGCTCGCCTGGCTTCCCAGCGCCACCGTGTGGTGTGTGCGCGTGTGTAGAGGCGGGCCTGTGACGCTGAAGCGCTTGGTGGCAGCCGCGGACGCTTGTCGCGCGCGATATCATCCCTTTGTCGCTGCTAGTCGTGCTAGTTCCATTAGAATTAGTTGACCGTGTCCTACAGGTCGGTGGTATTCACGTGTCGAAGGCGATAACCTTTGCCTCGATTTGGAAGTGTCTGATGCCAGCCTCACCGCGCTAATCCAAAATGTTCTTTCACCGGAGTCCGCGGTGTTCTTGAGGATGGAGAGTTAACACGGCCTCCTTCGGGATAACCCCAGGTTCTTTGAAAATGCCTTGGTCAAAAGTAGGATAGGAAGGCGATATTTGGCCATAACTGAAGGATGGTGAGCCACCGTTTGCCGCTTGAGTGGTTAAGCAGGGTCTTAATATGAGAGTGAAATAAGCGCAAATGGAGGTGGTTTGTTTGGGTTTAAAATCGCTCTGTGCTCGTAGCAGCAGGAGCCTGTGAAAAATGGTTTGTGCATAGAAGGGAGAGGGCTTTGCCAATTCAAAGATCCCTTAGGAAGAATTGCTGTTTTGTCTTGCGTTTGGGATACGCGTTCAGTGGACGTAGCGATCTGCTTCAGCTATTGCCTTTCTCCGAAGCCAATCCCGTTTTAAGCGTGTCCTCTTCCTCCAGTGCCTTGCGTTCCATGATATTTCACCGCAAGCTCCTACGCTTTTTTCCTAGCCGCTCCCCAGAAGGCCGTTGTGAGGTTATCCGGAGCAGAAGATTGTGGCGCACCTGTAAGTACCGTGGAAGCTTTCTGTACACGAAACGGTGCCTGTGTGGTATGTAATTTAGTAGGCTTTGTCCCGTCGCCTCGTTTCCTCTCGATGTTGCAAAGAGGCACAGTAGGCTATTTGGGCTTTCCCGACGCCATAATCTTTTGCCTCTAGCTTGTAACGGAGCTGAGCGTTTTGACTAAGGGAGTGAGAGAAAGCGATGCTCATTTCTGGGTACGTACTTGTAGTGCAAAATGCAGTGCTGTTCAGAAGTATGGCCCGATGCCTGTTCTCGCTGTTTCCAGACAGTGGTCATGGTCTAATATGGAGAAGAGGGCTTGGGGTTTTGAGCAGGTCGGAGGCGAGGAAGGAAGAGAGCTGGCTGAGGGGTGCTGGATGTTTCATTTTCAGCTACAGAAGTCAAGTCCATGGCTTTGGCGTGGGCTCACAAAGCCTACATCGTTTTTTCTTGTCTGCCAGAAAGACTTAGGTTGCCCGAAGATATAATGGGGGGCTGGAATCCCGAGACCAATCTGGCTCTGTGCCCGATTTGTAGTCCGTTACTCTCTAGCTGGGGTGGGGAGGGGGTTAGGAAGAAAAGGAAAAAAAAGATGGCAAGTCCCATAGCTGTCCCTCCCCCCATTATGCGTAATCGGACTTTGTAGCTTTGCTTGGAACGTGTCAGTTGCAGAAGGCAGTAATTTGAAGAGCGCGCTTGAATGGCAAAGAACTAGTTAACCGCGTTCTGTGGCTGGTTCTCTGCTCGCCTTCCTTGGCTTCCTGCCCTCTCCACTCTTCACTGTGCTGTGGCATGCTCCGTTACGTAACGTTATTTCCTTCTCCAGCTTCTTGGCGTTTGATGATTGATGGCGAGAAGTGTGCTGCTAACCTGGGCCTGACCATGGATTCCGGATGGCTGTGAGATACCCACCCTCAGCCCCTTCAGACTACCGCGCACGTCTCTGTATTCTGGGTGGCCGTCAGTTGGGCAGGCCTCCTGGCTAAGATGTTTGCACCGCAGGAGTTGCTGCACGCGTACGGATCGCCACCGAATGGATTTCACGTGTTGCCCGTCAGCCTAGCCACCGTTGACATATAATTGTTTTTGGTGGGTGCCTATGGAGGGTAATGAAAAGCTTTGAGCAGCATTTGCACAATAAGATGGAGCATGGGGATATCATCTCTGTCTCGCTTGTCTTACTGATGGAAATGATTCTGCAAGTTAAAACGGTGGGTCTCCGTCTCCCAAAGACAATATAGGATGTGCTGTGTGTTTGAGGCCTTGCCGTCTTCCCCCAGCTTCCAAATAAAAGGGCGTGGGTTTTATCGCGTACTAGCAGCATCGACAAGCAGCAGGCGTAGAATTAGAGAAGAATACGTAGGAAGAATGCTTCCAGCTGTCGTCTGTTGTATGGCCCCGTCGCGAGGCCGAACAAACTCCACCCGCATGATTTCTGACCGGTGCACGTCAGCCTGCTTTTAAGCAATCTCGGAGTTTTGCCACTGCTTTCTTTTCAGTCGCGGATTTTGCGACGTAGAGAAATAATTTCTCCCGCGGAAACTTTCCCAAATGGAAAAGACTTTGTGATACTTGAGTCGGCGATTGTTGCGCTTCTGCTGTCTTTGAGACTCAGCTGCCCTTCTCCATTTCTCTTTTTTTAATATGAACAAAACATTAAAAAAAAAAAAAAAAAAAAAGAGTATTGTTCCGTAACCAGAAGGAGGAGTAGCTACAGGCACCGTAAGGCTTTTACATGTAATCACCTCTCGCGCTTTGTTAGGCCTCTGGCTTTGCTTGAGTCTTTGTTGAATTGCAATTGCATTCAAGGCTTACTGGAGTGGGGGTTTTCAAAATGCTAATAAATATTTGCATTAAAATTAAATACTTGAAACTTGCTAAATGAAATTATTGTGCGGCCGTTCCTCAGAGAATCTCGATTTGTCAGCAGTAGATCCGCTTGCGGGACTGACGATCGCAGCTGTGAATGACTCTGAATTAAACCGTTTGAAGAAGCGGAATAAGACAACTTGTTACGTTTTTCTCGAATATCCAACCTGAAGCTCCCCCCGGCGCAGCGTAAGGCCGTTACCTCTTGTCCCGTCGCTGGTTACGTGGGAGAAGCGGCCAACCCCCACCACGCTACAACCACCTTTCGGGTAGTTGTAAAGAGGCGATAAGGTCTCTCTCCCCTGAGCCTCCCCCCTCCAGACGAAACAATCCCAGTTCCCTCAGCTGCTACCCATAGGTCTTGTGCTCCAGTCCCTTCACCAGCTTTGTTGCCCTCCTCTGGCCACGCTCCAGAACCTCAACGTCTTTCTTGTAGTGAGGAGCCCAAAGCTGAACGCAGTACTCGAGGAGCGGCCTCACCAGCGCCGAGTACAGAGGGATGATCACCTCCCTAGTCCTGCTGACTACATGATTTCTGATCCAAGCCAGGATGCCGTTGGCCTTCTTGGCCCCCTGGGCACGCTCTGGCTCATGTTCAGGCGGCTGTTGACTAATGCCTCCAGATCCGTTTCCTCCGCGCAGCTTTCCAGCCTCTCTGCCCCGAGCCTGTTGCGTTGCATGGGGTTGTTGTGACCAAAGTGCAGGACCCGGCGTTTGGTCTCGTAGATGCTCCTGCAATTGGCCTCGGCCCAGCGATCCAGCCTATCCGGATCCCTGTGTAGGGCCTTCCTACCCTCAGGCAGATCAAGCCTTCCTCCCATGGTGTGGCCTGCAAACTTGCTGAGGGTGCGCTCAATCCCCTCGTCCAGATCATCAATCAAATATAAATCAGGACCGGACCAAACGCTGACCCCTGGGGAACACCGCTAGCGTCCACCGCCAGCTGGATTGAACTCCATTCACCACCACTATCTGGGCCTGGCCATCCAGCCAGGTTCTGACCCGGCAGAGTACACCTGCCCAAGCCATGGGCTGCCATCTTCTCTGGGAGAATACCGTGGGAGACAGAGTCAAAGGCTTCACTGAAGTCTAGGTAGACTACATCCACAGCCTTTGCCTCATCCACTAGTCGGGTCACCTGGTCATAGAAGGAGATCGGGTCGATCAAGCAGGACCTGTCTTTAAGGAACCCGCGCTGGCTAGGCCCGGTCCCCTGGTTGTCCCGCACACGCCCTGTGATCTGACTCCGGGTGATCTCCTCCATGACCTTCCCTGATACTGAGGTTAGGCTGACAGGCCTGTAGTTCCCAGATCCTCCATCCGACCCTTCTTGGAGGTGGGCATCTGTCTGGCTCCAAGTATCGGTAGCAAGACGGTTCGTTATATACGTATACCCAACGTGAGATTAAAACTCAGAAAGGAGACAAATATTTGCCCAACCGGTTTATTGTAGAACGTTTTGGTTAGCTAGCCTGGGGATGGGAGGCGGGATGACGAAAGCAATAGTGAAAAGACAGAAAAGAAAAGCAAGGATTTGTTACAGGAATGCAGAGATGGTTACCACCGCAGTGTGACAATGTTTCACGATTCTGGTTGGAAGCAGGGGTGGGGGGCGGTTTCTCTTTCTCGGTCGATCACAGGCGGAAGGAAAACACAGCAAGGGAAAAGCGCGCACAAAAGTTTTTGCAGAGTCCATACATATATATATCTATACTGTCTGGTTCTCCTTGGGTTGCTCATAGTAACGGCACGTCCAGCACCGGTGCAACAGTCAGAACAGACAGAAGTAAAGAAGGCACTGGGAATTGAGGGGCGTTTATTCTGCTCCCCGGCCCCGTCTTCCAGCTCAGGGGGCTGAGTACCCTGAGAATAGCTGGTCTCACTGCTAAAGACAGAAGTGAAGAAGGCGTTGAGAACTTCAGCTTTTCCTCCTCCTCGGTGGTGATGTTCCCCACCGCGTCGAATAAAGAAGGGAGATTCTCCTTGGCCCTCCTCTTGCTACTAATACGTTCGTAAAAACATTGTTTTAATCATCTCGAACAATGGCGGCCAGATTAAGGTCTTGCTGGGCTTTGGCTTGTCGAATTTTCTCCCTGCGCATGCTAGCAACATCCTGGCACTCTCCCCGAGTTGCCCGTCCTTCATCCAAAGATGGCAAACTCCTGGCCTGCCCCGCCAACATTTGACGGTCATTTGACGGGAGGGATCGGCACCAAAAAGCCCCCAGCGCCTAAGTCCCTGAGCCCCGATAAGCACCGGGCCGACGGGAGCGGAGCCGCCTACAGGGCGGGGACAAGCTTAAAGGGCAGGCGAGACAGCCAACCGAGGCGCGAGAACGGCCGGCCGGCTCTGTCGGCCCAATGAGCGCCGACGAGGGCCGGCCGTGCCGAGCGAGCCGAGGCGAGCAGCGAGCCGAGCCGAGCCGAGCCGAGCGGGGGAGGTTTGGGGCTGAGGGAGTGTTGTAGCGAGCGGGCGCCGTCATGGCCGGCGGGATCGTTAGGTCGCCGGCCGCCTGGCGCGGTGGCGCCGCTCTCTTGGGAAAAGTCGCCCGCCAGGAGTTCTCCGCCAACGTTATCCGCGAGGAGGAGCCGTTGTGGACGAGGAGGTAGCCGCGGCTTTGTCGTGCGTCGCGCGATTCTTCCCTTGCCCTCCCGTCCCACCCCTCCCCCACCCTAGCGCGCTCGCAGGCCCTCTGGAACGAGCGCCCGTTGCGGTGCCGGCGAGTGCGGCGGGGCGAGCGGCGACCTTGCCGCGGGGGGGCGGGGCGGGCGGACGGGCCTTTCTGGCTGGTGATGCTCGCTACTACAGCGCCTCCTCTAAAACCCCGCGCTGCTTCGGTGCCTCGGGGCTGCCGTGGCGCATACTGGGTCGCTGGTGCCGTCTGGCTCGCCTGGCTTCCCAGCGCCACCGTGTGGTTGTGTGCGCGTGTGTAGAGGCGGGCCTGTGACGCTGAAGCGCTTGGTGGCAGCCGCGGACGCTTGTCGCGCGCGATATCAATCCCTTTGTCGCTGCTAGTCGTGCTAGTTCCATTAGAATTAGTTGACCGTGTCCTACAGGTCGGTGGTATTCACGTGTCGAAGGCGATAACCTTTGCCTCGATTTGGAAGTGTCTGATGCCAGCCTCACCGCGCTAATCCAAAATGTTCTTTCACCGGAGTCCGCGGTGTTCTTGAGGATGGAGAGTTAACACGGCCTCCTTTCGGGATAACCCCAGGTTCTTTGAAAATGCCTTGGTCAAAAGTAGGATAGGAAGGCGATATTTGGCCATAACTGAAGGATGGTGAGCCACCGTTTGCCGCTTGAGTGGTTAAGCAGGGTCTTAATATGAGAGTGAAATAAGCGCAAATGGAGGTGGTTTTGTTTGGGTTTAAAATCGCTCTGTGCTCGTAGCAGCAGGAGCCTGTGAAAACATGGTTTTGTGCATAGAAGGGAGAGGGCTTTGCCAATTCAAAGATCACTTAGGAAGAATTGCTGTTTTGTCTTGCGTTTGGGATACGCGTTCAGTGGGACGTAGCGATCTGCTTCAGCTATTGCCTTTCTCCGAAGCCAATCCCGTTTTAAGCGTGTCCTCTTCCTCCAGTGCCTTGCGTTCCATGATATTTCACCGCAAGCTCCTACGCTTTTTCCTAGCCGCTCCCCAGAAGGCCGTTGTGAGGTTATCCGGAGCAGAAGATTGTGGCGCACCTGTAAGTACCGTGGAAGCTTTCTGTACACTAAACGGTGCCAGTAAGTGGTATGTAATTTAGTAGGCTTGTCCCGTCGCCTCGTTTCCTCTCGATGTTGCAAAGAGGCACAGTAGGCTATTTGGGCTTTCCCGACGCCATAATCTTTTGCCTCTAGCTTGTAACGGAGCTGAGCGTTTTGACTAAGGGAAGTGAGAGAAAGCGATGCTCATTTCTGGGTACGTACTTGTAGTGCAAAATGCAGTGCTGTTCAGAAGTATGGCCCGATGCCTGTTCTCGCTGTTTCCAGACAGTGGTCATGGCTCTAATATGGAGAAGAGGGCTTGGGGTTTTGAGCAGGTCGGAGGCGAGGAAGGAGAGAGCTGGCTGAGGGGTGCTGGATGTTTCATTTTCAGCTACAGAAGTCAAGTCCCATGGCTTTGGCGTGGGCTCACAAAGCCTACATCGAGTTTTTCTTGTCTGCCAGAAAGACTTAGGTTGCCCGAAGATATAATGGGGGGCTGGAATCCCGAGACCAATCTGGCTTCTGTGCCCGATTTGTAGTCCGTTACTCTCTAGCTGGGGGTGGGGAGGGGGTTAGGAAGAAAAGAAAAAAAAAGATGGCAAGTCCCATAGCTGTCCCTCCCCCCATTATGCGTAATCGGACTTTGTAGCTTTGCTTGGAACGTGTCAGTTGCAGAAAGGCAGTAATTTGAAGAGCAGCGCTTGAATGGCAAAGAACTAGTTAACCGCGTTCTGTGGCTGGTTCTCTGCTCGCCTTCCTTGGCTTCCTGCCCTCTCCACTCTTCACTGTGCTGTGGCATGCTCCGTTACGTAACGTTATTTCCTTCTCCAGCTTCTTGGCCGTTTGATGATTGATGGCGAGAAGTGTGCTGCTAACCTGGGCCTGACCATGGATTCCGGATGGCTGTGAGATACCCACCCTCAGCCCCTTCAGACTACCGCGCACGTCTCTGTATTCTGGGTGGCCGTCAGTTGGGCCGGCCTCCTGGCTAAGATGTTTGCACCGCAGGAGTTGCTGCACGCGTACGGATCGCCACCGAATGGATTTCACGTGTTGCCCGTCAGCCTAGCCACCGTTGACATATAATTGTTTTTGGTGGGTGCCTATGGAGGGTAATGAAAAGCTTTGAGCAGCATTTGCACAATAAAGATGGAGCATGGGGATATCATCTCTGTCTCGCTTGTCTTACTGATGGAAATGATTCTGCAAGTTAAAACGGTGGGTCTCCGTCTCCCAAAGACAATATAGGATGTGCTGTGTGTTTGAGGCCTTGCCGTCTTCCCCCAGCTTCCAAATAAAAGGGCGTGGGTTTTATCGCGTACTAGCAGCATCGACAAGCAGCAGGCGTAGAATTAGAGAAGAATAACGTAGGAAGAATGCTTCCAGCTGTCGTCTGTTGTATGGCCCCGTCGCGAGGCCGAACAAACTCCACCCGCATGATTTCTGACCGTGCACGTCAGCCTGCTTTTAAGCAATCTCGGAGTTTTGCCACTGCTTTCTTTTCAGTCGCGGATTTTGCGACGTAGAGAAATAATTTCTCCCGCGGAAACTTTCCCAAATGGAAAAGACTTTGTGATACTTGAGTCGGCGATTGTTGCGCTTCTGCTGTCTTTGAGACTCAGCTGCCCTTCTCCATTTCTCTTTTTTAATATGAACAAAACATTAAAAAAAAAAAAAAAAAAAAAAGAAGTATTGTTCCGTAACCAGAAGGAGGAGTAGCTACAGGCACCGTAAGGCTTTTACATGTAATCACCTCTCGCGCTTTGTTAGGCCTCTGGCTTTGCTTGAGTCTTTGTTGAATTGCAATTGCATTCAAGGCTTACTGGAGTGGGGGAGTTTCAAAATGCTAATAAATATTTGCATTAAAAATTAAAGACCTGAAACTTGCTAAATGAAATTATTGTGCGGGCCGTTCCTCAGAGAATCTCGATTTGTCAGCAGTAGATCAGCTTGCGGGACTGACGATCGCAGCTGTGAATGACTCTGAATTAAACCGTTTGAAGAAGCGGAAATAAGACAACTTGTTACGTTTTTCCGAATATTCAACCTGAAGCTCCCCCCCGGCGCAGCGTAAGGCCGTTAGCTCTTGTCCCGTCGCTGGTTACGTGGGAGAAGCGGCCAACCCCCACCACGCTACAAGCACCTTTCGGGTAGTTGTAAAGAGGCGATAAGGTCTCTCCCCCTGAGCCTCCCCTCCTCCAGACGAAACAATCCCAGTTCCCTCAGCCGCTACCCATAGGTCTTGTGCTCCAGTCCTTCACCAGCTTTGTTGCCCTCCTCTGGCCACGCTCCAGAACCTCAACGTCTTTCTTCTAGTGAGGAGCCCAAAGCTGAACGCAGTACTCGAAGGAGCGGCTTCACCAGCGTTGAGTACAGAGGGATGATCACCTCCCTAGTCCTGCTGACTACATGATTTCTGATCCAAGCCAGGATGTCGTTAGGCCTTCTTGGGCCCCTGGGCACGCTCCTGGCTCATGTTCAGGCAGCTGTTGACTAATGCCTCCAGATCCGTTTCCTCCGCGCAGCTTTCCAGCCTCTCTGCCCGAGCCTGTTGCGTTGCATGGGGTTGTTGTGACCAAAGTGCAGGACCCGCGTTTGGTCTCGTAGATGCTCCTGCAATTGCCTCGGCCCAGCGATCCAGCCTATCCGGATCCCTGTGTAGGGCCTTCCTACCCTCAGGCAGATCACAGCCTTCCTCCCAACATGGTTGTGGCCTGCAAACTTGCTGAGGGTGCGCTCAATCCCCTCGTCCAGATCATCAAACCAAAATATAAATCAGGACCGGACCAAACGCTGACCCCCCTGGGCAACACCACTAGCGTCCCACCGCCAGCTGGATTGAACTCCATTCACCACCACTATCTGGCCTGGCCATCCAGCCAGGTTCTGACCCGCAGAGTACACCTGCCCAAGCCATGGGCTGCCATCTTCTCTGGGAGAATACCATGGGAGACAGAGTCAAAGGCTTCACTGAAGTCTAGGTAGACTACATCCACAGCCTTTGCCTCATCCACTAGTCGGGTCACCTGGTCATAGAAGGAGATCGGGTCGGTCAAGCAGGACCTGTCTTTAAGGAACCCGCGCTGGCTAGGCCCGGTCCCCTGGTTGTCCCGCACACGCCCTGTGATCTGACTCTGGGTGATCTCCTCCATGACCTTCCCTGATACTGAGGTTAGGCTGACAGGCCTGTAGTTCCCCAGATCCTCCATCCGACCCTTCTTGGAGGTGGGCATCTGTCTGGCTCCAAGTATCGGTAGCAAGACGGTTCGTTATATACGTATACCCAACGTGAGATTAAAACTCAGAAAGGAGACAAATATTTGCCCAACCGGTTTATTGTAGAACGTTTTGGTTAGCTAGGCCTGGGATGGGAGGCGGGATGACGAAAGCAATAGTGAAAAGACAGAAAAGAAAAGCAAGGATTTGTTACAGGAATGCAGAGATGGTTACCACCGCAGTGTGACAATGTTTCACGATTCTGGTTGGAAGCAGGGGTGGGGGGGCAGGTTCTCTTTCTCGGTCGATCACAGGCGGAAGGAAAACACAGCAAGGGAAAAGCGCGCACAAAAGTTTTTGCAGAGTCCATACATATATATATATCTATACTGTCTGGTTCTCCTTGGGTTGCTCATAGTAACAGCACGTCCAGCACCGGTGCAACAGTCAGAACAGACAGAAGTAAAGAAGGCACTGGGAATTGAGGGGCGTTTATTCTGCTCCCCGGCCCCGTCTTCCAGCTCAAGGGGCTGAGTACCCTGAGAATAGCTGGTCTCACTGCTAAAGACAGAAGTGAAGAAGGCGTTGAGAACTTCAGCCTTTTCCTCCTCCTCGTGGTGATGTTCCCCACCGCGTCGAATAAAGAAGGGAGATTCTCCTTGGCCCTCCTCTTGCTACTAATACGTTCGTAAAAACATTGTTTTAATCATCTCGAACAATGGCGGCCAGACTAAGGTCTTGCTGGGCTTTGGCTTGTCGAATTTTCTCCCTGCGCATGCTAGCAACATCCTGGCACTCTCCCCGAGTTGCCCGTCCTTCATCCAAAGATGGCAAACTCCTGGCCTGCCCCGCCAACATTTGACGGTCATTTGACGGGAGGGATCGGCACCAAAAAGCCCCCAGCGCCTAAGTCCCTGAGCCCCGATAAGCACGGAGCCGACGGAGCGGAGCCGCCTACAGGACGGGGACAAGCTTAAAGGGCAGGCGAGACAGCCAACCGAGGCGCGAGAACGGCCGGCACGGCTCTGTCGGCCCAATGAGCGCCGACGAGGGCCGAGCCGTGCCGAGCCGAGGCGAGCCGAGGCGAGCCGAGCGGAGCCGAGCCGAGCCGAGCGGGGGAGGTTTGGGGCTGAGGGAGTGTTGTAGCGAGCGGGTTGCCGTCATGGCCGCGGGATCGTTAGGTCGCCGGCCGCCTGGCGCGGTGGCGCCGCTCTCTTGGGAAAAGTCGCCCGCCAGGAGTTCTCCGCCAACGTTATCCGCGAGGAGGAGCCGTTGTGGACGAGGAGGTAGCCGCGGCTTTGTCGTGCGTCGCGCGATTCTTCCCTTGCCCTCCCGTCCCACCCCTCCCCCACCCTAGCGCGCTCGCAGGACCTCTGGAACGAGCGCCCGTTGCGGTGCCGGCGAGTGCGGCGGGGCGAGCGGCGACCTTGCCGCGGGGCGGGGCGGGGCGGGCGGACGGGCCTTTCTGGCTGGTGATGCTCGCTACTACAGCGCCTCCTCTAAAACCCCGCGCTGCTTCGGTGCCTCGGGGCTGCCGTGGCGCATACTGGGTCGCTGGTGCCGTCTGGCTCGCCTGGCTTCCCAGCGCCACCGTGTGGTTGTGTGCGCGTGTGTAGAGGCGGGCCTGTGACGCTGAAGCGCTTGGTGGCAGCCGCGGACGCTTGTCGCGCGCGATATCAATCCCTTTGTCGCTGCTAGTCGTGCTAGTTCCATTAGAATTAGTTGACCGTGTCCTACAGGTCGGTGGTATTCACGTGTCGAAGGCGATAACCTTTGCCTCGATTTGGAAGTGTCTGATGCCAGCCTCACCGCGCTAATCCAAAATGTTCTTTCACCGGAGTCCGCGGTGTTCTTGAGGATGGAGAGTTAACACGGCCTCCTTTCGGGATAACCCCAGGTTCTTTGAAAATGCCTTGGTCAAAAGTAGGATAGGAAGGCGATATTTGGCCATAACTGAAGGATGGTGAGCCACCGTTTGCCGCTTGAGTGGTTAAGCAGGGTCTTAATATGAGAGTGAAATAAGCGCAAATGGAGGTGGTTTTGTTTGGGTTTAAAATCGCTCTGTGCTCGTAGCAGCAGGAGCCTGTGAAAACATGGTTTGTGCATAGAAGGGAGAGGGCTTTGCCAATTCAAAGATCACTTAGGAAGAATTGCTGTTTTGTCTTGCGTTTGGGATACGCGTTCAGTGGGACGTAGCGATCTGCTTCAGCTATTGCCTTTCTCCGAAGCCAATCCCGTTTTAAGCGTGTCCTCTTCCTCCAGTGCCTTGCGTTCCATGATATTTCACCGCAAGCTCCTACGCTTTTTTCCTAGCCGCTCCCCAGAAGGCCGTTGTGAGGTTATCCGGAGCAGAAGATTGTGGCGCACCTGTAAGTACCGTGGAAGCTTTCTGTACACTAAACGGTGCCTGTAAGTGGTATGTAATTTAGTAGGCTTTGTCCCGTCGCCTCGTTTCCTCTTGGTGTTGCAAAGAGGCACAGTAGGCTATTTGGGCTTTCCCGACGCCATAATCTTTTGCCTCTAGCTTGTAACGGAGCTGAGCGTTTTGACTAAGGGAAGTGAGAGAAAGCGATGCTCATTTCTGGGTACGTACTTGTAGTGCAAAATGCAGTGCTGTTCAGAAGTATGGCCCGATGCCTGTTCTCGCTGTTTCCAGACAGTGGTCATGGCTCTAATATGGAGAAGAGGGCTTGGGGTTTTGAGCAGGTCGGAGGCGAGGAAGGAGAGAGCTGGCTGAGGGGTGCTGGATGTTTCATTTTCAGCTACAGAAGTCAAGTCCCATGGCTTTGGCGTGGGCTCACAAAGCCTACATCGAGTTTTTCTTGTCTGCCAGAAAGACTTAGGTTGCCCGAAGATATAATGGGGGGCTGGAATCCCGAGACCAATCTGGCTTCTGTGCCCGATTTGTAGTCCGTTACTCTCTAGCTGGGGGTGGGGAGGGGGTTAGGAAGAAAAGGAAAAAAAAAGATGGCAAGTCCCATAGCTGTCCCTCCCCCATTATGCGTAATCGGACTTTGTAGCTTTGCTTGGAACGTGTCAGTTGCAGAAAGGCAGTAATTTGAAGAGCAGCGCTTGAATGGCAAAGAACTAGTTAACCGCGTTCTGTGGCTGGTTCTCTGCTCGCCTTCCTTGGCTTCCTGCCCTCTCCACTCTTCACTGTGCTGTGGCATGCTCCGTTACGTAACGTTATTTCCTTCTCCAGCTTCTTGGCCGTTTGATGATTGATGGCGAGAAGTGTGCTGCTAACCTGGGCCTGACCAATGGATTCCGGATGGCTGTGAGATACCCACCCTCAGCCCCTTCAGACTACCGCGCACGTCTCTGTATTCTGGGTGGCCGTCAGTTGGGCCGGCCTCCTGGCTAAGATGTTTGCACCGCAGGAGTTGCTGCACGCGTACGGATCGCCACCGAATGGATTTCACGTGTTGCCCGTCAGCCTAGCCACCGTTGACATATAATTGTTTTTGGTGGGTGTCTGTGGAGGGTAATGAAAAGCTTTGAGCAGCATTTGCACAATAAAGATGGAGCATGGGGATATCATCTCTGTCTCGCTTGTCTTACTGATGGAAATGATTCTGCAAGTTAAAACGGTGGGTCTCTGTCTCCCAAAGACAATATAGGATGTGCTGTGTGTTTGAGGCCTTGCCGTCTTCCCCAGCTTCCAAATAAAAGGGCGTGGGTTTTATCGCGTACTAGCAGCATCGACAAGCAGCAGGCGTAGAATTAGAGAAGAATAACGTAGGAAGAATGCTTCCAGCTATCGTCTGTTGTATGGCCCCGTCGCGAGGCCGAACAAACTCCACCCGCATGATTTCTGACCGGTGCACGTCAGCCTGCTTTTAAGCAATCTCGGAGTTTTGCCACTGCTTTCTTTTCAGTCGCGGATTTTGCGACGTAGAGAAATAATTTCTCCCGCGGAAACTTTCCCAAATGGAGAAGACTTTGTGATACTTGAGTCGGCGATTGTTGCGCTTCTGCTGTCCTTTGAGACTCAGCTGCCCTTCTCCATTTCTCTTTTTTAATATGAACAAAACATTAAAAAAAAAAAAAAAAAAAAAAAAAAAAGTATAGTTCCGTAACCAGAAGGAGGAGTAGCTACAGGCACCGTAAGGCTTTTACATGTAATCACCTCTCGCGCTTTGTTAGGCCTCTGGCTTTGCTTGAGTCTTTGTTGAATTGCAATTGCATTCAAGGCTTACTGGAGTGGGGGAGTTTCAAAATGCTAATAAATATTTGCATTAAAAATTAAAGACCTGAAACTTGCTAAATGAAATTATTGTGCGGCCGTTCCTCAGAGAATCTCGATTTGTCAGCAGTAGATCCGCTTGCGGGACTGACGATCGCAGCTGTGAATGACTCTGAATTAAACCGTTTGAAGAAGCGGAATAAGACAACTTGTTACGTTTTTCCGAATATTCAACCTGAAGCTCCCCCCGGCGCAGCGTAAGGCCGTTAGCTCTTGTCCCGTCGCTGGTTACGTGGGAGAAGCGGCCAACCCCCACCACGCTACAAGCACCTTTCGGGTAGTTGTAAAGAGGCGATAAGGTCTCTCTCCCCTGAGCCTCCCCTCCTCCGGACGAAACAATCCCAGTTCCCTCAGCCGCTACCCATAGGTCTTGTGCTCCAGTCCCTTCACCAGCTTTGTTGCCCTCCTCTGGCCACGCTCCAGAACCTCAACGTCTTTCTTCTAGTGAGGAGCCCAAAGCTGAACGCAGTACTCGAGGAGCGGCTTCACCAGCGTTGAGTACAGAGGGATGATCACCTCCCTAGTCCTGCTGACTACATGATTTCTGATCCAAGCCAGGATGTCGTTGGCCTTCTTGGGCCCCTGGGCACGCTCCTGGCTCATGTTCAGGCAGCTGTTGACTAATGCCTCCAGATCCGTTTCCTCCGCGCAGCTTTCCAGCCTCTCTGCCCCGAGCCTGTTGCGTTGCATGGGGTTGTTGTGACCAAAGTGCAGGACCCGGCGTTTGGTCTCGTAGATGCTCCTGCAATTGGCCTCGGCCCAGCGATCCAGCCTATCCGGATCCCTGTGTAGGGCCTTCCTACCCTCAGGCAGATCAAGCCTTCCTCCCAACATGGTGTGGCCTGCAAACTTGCTGAGGGTGCGCTCAATCCCCTCGTCCAGATCATCAACCAAAATATAAATCAGGACCGGACCAAACGCTGACCCCCTGGGCAACACCACTAGCGTCCACCGCCAGCTGGATTGAACTCCATTCACCACCACTATCTGGGCCTGGCCATCCAGCCAGGTTCTGACCCGGCAGAGTACACCTGCCCAAGCCATGGGCTGCCATCTTCTCTGGGAGAATACCATGGGAGACAGAGTCAAAGGCTTCACTGAAGTCTAGGTAGACTACATCCACAGCCTTTGCCTCATCCACTAGTCGGGTCACCTGGTCATAGAAGGAGATCGGGTCGGTCAAGCAGGACCTGTCTTTAAGGAACCCGCGCTGGCTAGGCCCGGTCCCCTGGTTGTCCCGCACACGCCCTGTGATCTGACTCTGGGTGATCTCCTCCATGACCTTCCCTGATACTGAGGTTAGGCTGACAGGCCTGTAGTTCCCCAGATCCTCCATCCGACCCTTCTTGGAGGTGGGCATCTGTCTGGCTCCAAGTATCGGTAGCAAGACGGTTCGTTATATACGTATACCCAACGTGAGATTAAAACTCAGAAAGGAGACAATATTTGCCCAACCGGTTTATTGTAGAACGTTTTGGTTAGCTAGGCCTGGGGATGGGAGGCGGGATGACGAAAGCAATAGTGAAAAGACAGAAAAAGAAAAGCAAGGATTTGTTACAGGAATGCAGAGATGGTTACCACCGCAGTGTGACAATGTTTCACGATTCTGGTTGGAAGCAGGGGTGGGGGGGCAGGTTCTCTTTCTCGGTCGATCACAGGCGGAAGGAAAACACAGCAAGGGAAAAGCGCGCACAAAAGTTTTTGCAGAGTCCATACATATATATATATCTATACTGTCTGGTTCTCCTTGGGTTGCTCATAGTAACAGCACGTCCAGCACCGGTGCAACAGTCAGAACAGACAGAAGTAAGAAGGCACTGGGAATTGAGGGGCGTTTATTCTGCTCCCCGGCCCCGTCTTCCAGCTCAGGGGGCTGAGTACCCTGAGAATAGCTGGTCTCACTGCTAAAGACAGAAGTGAAGAAGGCGTTGAGAACTTCAGCCTTTTCCTCCTCCTCGGTGGTGATGTTCCCCACCGCGTCGAATAAAGAAGGGAGATTCTCCTTGGCCCTCCTCTTGCTACTAATACGTTCGTAAAAACATTGTTTTAATCATCTCGAACAATGGCGGCCAGACTAAGGTCTTGCTGGGCTTTGGCTTGTCGAATTTTCTCCCTGCGCATGCTAGCAACATCCTGGCACTCTCCCCGAGTTGCCCGTCCTTCATCCAAAGATGGCAAACTCCTGGCCTGCCCCGCCAACATTTGACGGTCATTTGACGGGAGGGATCGGCACCAAAAAGCCCCCAGCGCCTAAGTCCCTGAGCCCCGATAAGCACGGAGCCGACGGGAGCGGAGCCGCCTACAGGACGGGGACAAGCTTAAAGGGCAGGCGAGACAGCCAACCGAGGCGCGAGAACGGCCGGCACGGCTCTGTCGGCCCAATGAGCGCCGACGAGGGCCGAGCCGTGCCGAGCCGAGGCGAGCCGAGGCGAGCCGAGCGGAGCCGAGCCGAGCCGAGCGGGGGAGGTTTGGGGCTGAGGGAGTGTTGTAGCGAGCGGGTGCCGTCATGGCCGGCGGGATCGTTAGGTCGCCGGCCGCCTGGCGCGGTGGCGCCGCTCTCTTGGGAAAAGTCGCCCGCCAGGAGTTCTCCGCCAACGTTATCCGCGAGGAGGAGCCGTTGTGGACGAGGAGGTAGCCGCGGCTTTGTCGTGCGTCGCGCGATTCTTCCCTTGCCCTCCCGTCCCACCCCTCCCCCACCCTAGCGCGCTCGCAGGCCCTCTGGAACGAGCGCCCGTTGCGGTGCCGGCGAGTGCGGCGGGGCGAGCGGCGACCTTGCCGCGGGGCGGGGCGGGGCGGGGCGGGCGGACGGGCCTTTCTGGCTGGTGATGCTCGCTACTACAGCGCCTCCTCTAAAACCCCGCGCTGCTTCGGTGCCTCGGGCTGCCGTGGCGCATACTGGGTCGCTGGTGCCGTCTGGCTCGCCTGGCTTCCCAGCGCCACCGTGTGGTTGTGTGCGCGTGTGTAGAGGCGGGCCTGTGACGCTGAAGCGCTTGGTGGCAGCCGCGGACGCTTGTCGCGCGCGATATCAATCCCTTTGTCGCTGCTAGTCGTGCTAGTTCCATTAGAATTAGTTGACCGTGTCCTACAGGCCGGTGGTATTCACGTGTCGAAGGCGATAACCTTTGCCTCGATTTGGAAGTGTCTGATGCCAGCCTCACCGCGCTAATCCAAAATGTTCTTTCACCGGAGTCCGCGGTGTTCTTGAGGATGGAGAGTTAACACGGCCTCCTTTCGGGATAACCCCAGGTTCTTTGAAAATGCCTTGGTCAAAAGTAGGATAGGAAGGCGATATTTGGCCATAACTGAAGGATGGTGAGCCACCGTTTGCCGCTTGAGTGGTTAAGCAGGGTCTTAATATGAGAGTGAAATAAGCGCAAATGGAGGTGGTTTTGTTTGGGTTTAAAATCGCTCTGTGCTCGTAGCAGCAGGAGCCTGTGAAAACATGGTTTGTGCATAGAAGGGAGAGGGCTTTGCCAATTCAAAGATCACTTAGGAAGAATTGCTGTTTTGTCTTGCGTTTGGGATACGCGTTCAGTGGGACGTAGCGATCTGCTTCAGCTATTGCCTTTCTCCGAAGCCAATCCCGTTTTAAGCGTGTCCTCTTCCTCCAGTGCCTTGCGTTCCATGATATTTCACCGCAAGCTCCTACGCTTTTTTCCTAGCCTCTCCCCAGAAGGCCGTTGTGAGGTTTTCCGGAGCAGAAGATTGTGGCGCACCTGTAAGTACCGTGGAAGCTTTCTGTACACTAAACGGTGCCTGTAAGTGGTATGTAATTTAGTAGGCTTTGTCCCGTCGCCTCGTTTCCTCTCGATGTTGCAAAGAGGCACAGTAGGCTATTTGGGCTTTCCCGACGCCATAATCTTTTGCCTCTAGCTTGTAACGGAGCTGAGCGTTTTGACTAAGGGAAGTGAGAGAAAGCGATGCTCATTTCTGGGTACGTACTTGTAGTGCAAAATGCAGTGCTGTTCAGAAGTATGGCCCGATGCCTGTTCTCGCTGTTTCCAGACAGTGGTCATGGCTCTAATATGGAGAAGAGGGCTTGGGGTTTTGAGCAGGTCGGAGGCGAGGAAGGAGAGAGCTGGCTGAGGGGTGCTGGATGTTTCATTTTCAGCTACAGAAGTCAAGTCCCATGGCTTTGGCGTGGGCTCACAAAGCCTACATCGAGTTTTTCTTGTCTGCCAGAAAGACTTAGGTTGCCCGAAGATATAATGGGGGGCTGGAATCCCGAGACCAATCTGGCTTCTGTGCCCGATTTGTAGTCCGTTACTCTCTAGCTGGGGTGGGGAGGGGGTTAGGAAGAAAAGGAAAAAAAAAGATGGCAAGTCCCATAGCTGTCCCTCCCCCATTATGCGTAATCGGACTTTGTAGCTTTGCTTGGAACGTGTCAGTTGCAGAAAGGCAGTAATTTGAAGAGCAGCGCTTGAATGGCAAAGAACTAGTTAACCGCGTTCTGTGGCTGGTTCTCTGCTCGCCTTCCTTGGCTTCCTGCCCTCTCCACTCTTCACTGTGCTGTGGCATGCTCCGTTACGTAACGTTATTTCCTTCTCCAGCTTCTTGGCCGTTTGATGATTGATGGCGAGAAGTGTGCTGCTAACCTGGGCCTGACCAATGGATTCCGGATGGCTGTGAGATACCCACCCTCAGCCCCTTCAGACTACCGCGCACGTCTCTGTATTCTGGGTGGCCGTCAGTTGGGCCGGCCTCCTGGCTAAGATGTTTGCACCGCAGGAGTTGCTGCACGCGTACGGATCGCCACCGAATGGATTTCACGTGTTGCCCGTCAGCCTAGCCACCGTTGACATATAATTGTTTTTGGTGGGTGTCTGTGGAGGGTAATGAAAAGCTTTGAGCAGCATTTGCACAATAAAGATGGAGCATGGGGATATCATCTCTGTCTCGCTTGTCTTACTGATGGAAATGATTCTGCAAGTTAAAACGGTGGGTCTCCGTCTCCCAAAGACAATATAGGATGTGCTGTGTGTTTGAGGCCTTGCCGTCTTCCCCCAGCTTCCAAATAAAAGGGCGTGGGTTTTATCGCGTACTAGCAGCATCGACAAGCAGCAGGCGTAGAATTAGAGAAGAATAACGTAGGAAGAATGCTTCCAGCTATCGTCTGTTGTATGGCCCCGTCGCGAGGCCGAACAAACTCCACCCGCATGATTTCTGACCGGTGCACGTCAGCCTGCTTTTAAGCAATCTCGGAGTTTTGACACTGCTTTCTTTTCAGTCGCGGATTTTGCGACGTAGAGAAATAATTTCTCCCGCGGAAACTTTCCCAAATGGAGAAGACTTTGTGATACTTGAGTCGGCGATTGTTGCGCTTCTGCTGTCTTTGAGACTCAGCTGCCCTTCTCCATTTCTCTTTTTTTAATATGAACAAAAACATTAAAAAAAAAAAAAAAAAAAAAAAGAAGTATTGTTCCGTAACCAGAAGGAGGAGTAGCTACAGGCACCGTAAGGCTTTTACATGTAATCACCTCTCGCGCTTTGTTAGGCCTCTGGCTTTGCTTGAGTCTTTGTTGAATTGCAATTGCATTCAAGGCTTACTGGAGTGGGGGAGTTTCAAAATGCTAATAAATATTTGCATTAAAAATTAAAGACCTGAAACTTGCTAAATGAAATTATTGTGCGGCCGTTCCTCAGAGAATCTCGATTTGTCAGCAGTAGATCCGCTTGCGGGACTGACGATCGCAGCTGTGAATGACTCTGAATTAAACCGTTTGAAGAAGCGGAATAAGACAACTTGTTACGTTTTTCCGAATATTCAACCTGAAGCTCCCCCCGGCGCAGCGTAAGGCCGTTAGCTCTTGTCCCGTCGCTGGTTACGTGGGAGAAGCGGCCAACCCCCACCACGCTACAAGCACCTTTCGGGTAGTTGTAAAGAGGCGATAAGGTCTCTCTCCCCTGAGCCTCCCCTCCTCCGGACGAAACAATCCCAGTTCCCTCAGCCGCTACCCATAGGTCTTGTGCTCCAGTCCCTTCACCAGCTTTGTTGCCCTCCTCTGGCCACGCTCCAGAACCTCAACGTCTTTCTTCTAGTGAGGAGCCCAAAGCTGAACGCAGTACTCGAGGAGCGGCTTCACCAGCGTTGAGTACAGAGGGATGATCACCTCCCTAGTCCTGCTGACTACATGATTTCTGATCCAAGCCAGGATGTCGTTGGCCTTCTTGGGCCCCTGGGCACGCTCCTGGCTCATGTTCAGGCAGCTGTTGACTAATGCCTCCAGATCCGTTTCCTCCGCGCAGCTTTCCAGCCTCTCTGCCCCGAGCCTGTTGCGTTGCATGGGGTTGTTGTGACCAAAGTGCAGGACCCGGCGTTTGGTCTCGTAGATGCTCCTGCAATTGGCCTCGGCCCAGCGATCCAGCCTATCCGGATCCCTGTGTAGGGCCTTCCTACCCTCAGGCAGATCAAGCCTTCCTCCCAACATGGTGTGGCCTGCAAACTTGCTGAGGGTGCGCTCAATCCCCTCGTCCAGATCATCAACCAAAATATAAATCAGGACCGGACCAAACGCTGACCCCCTGGGCAACACCACTAGCGTCCACCGCCAGCTGGATTGAACTCCATTCACCACCACTATCTGGGCCTGGCCATCCAGCCAGGTTCTGACCCGGCAGAGTACACCTGCCCAAGCCATGGGCTGCCATCTTCTCTGGGAGAATACCATGGGAGACAGAGTCAAAGGCTTCACTGAAGTCTAGGTAGACTACATCCACAGCCTTTGCCTCATCCACTAGTCGGGTCACCTGGTCATAGAAGGAGATCGGGTCGGTCAAGCAGGACCTGTCTTTAAGGAACCCGCGCTGGCTAGGCCCGGTCCCCTGGTTGTCCCGCACACGCCCTGTGATCTGACTCTGGGTGATCTCCTCCATGACCTTCCCTGATACTGAGGTTAGGCTGACAGGCCTGTAGTTCCCCAGATCCTCCATCCGACCCTTCTTGGAGGTGGGCATCTGTCTGGCTCCAAGTATCGGTAGCAAGACGGTTCGTTATATACGTATACCCAACGTGAGATTAAAACTCAGAAAGGAGACAAATATTTGCCCAACCGGTTTATTGTAGAACGTTTTGGTTAGCTAGGCCTGGGGATGGGAGGCGGGATGACGAAAGCAATAGTGAAAAGACAGAAAAGAAAAGCAAGGATTTGTTACAGGAATGCAGAGATGGTTACCACCGCAGTGTGACAATGTTTCACGATTCTGGTTGGAAGCAGGGGTGGGGGGGCAGGTTCTCTTTCTCGGTCGATCACAGGCGGAAGGAAAACACAGCAAGGGAAAAGCGCGCACAAAAGTTTTTGCAGAGTCCATACATATATATATATCTATACTGTCTGGTTCTCCTTGGGTTGCTCATAGTAACAGCACGTCCAGCACCGGTGCAACAGTCAGAACAGACAGAAGTAAAGAAGGCACTGGGAATTGAGGGGCGTTTATTCTGCTCCCCGGCCCCGTCTTCCAGCTCAAGGGGCTGAGTACCCTGAGAATAGCTGGTCTCACTGCTAAAGACAGAAGTGAAGAAGGCGTTGAGAACTTCAGCCTTTTCCTCCTCCTCGGTGGTGATGTTCCCCACCGCGTCGAATAAAGAAGGGAGATTCTCCTTGGCCCTCCTCTTGCTACTAATACGTTCGTAAAAACATTGTTTTAATCATCTCGAACAATGGCGGCCAGACTAAGGTCTTGCTGGGCTTTGGCTTGTCGAATTTTCTCCCTGCGCATGCTAGCAACATCCTGGCACTCTCCCCGAGTTGCCCGTCCTTCATCCAAAGATGGCAAACTCCTGGCCTGCCCCGCCAACATTTGACGGTCATTTGACGGGAGGGATCGGCACCAAAAAGCCCCCAGCGCCTAAGTCCCTGAGCCCCGATAAGCACGGAGCCGACGGGAGCGGAGCCGCCTACAGGACGGGGACAAGCTTAAAGGGCAGGCGAGACAGCCAACCGAGGCGCGAGAACGGCCGGCACGGCTCTGTCGGCCCAATGAGCGCCGACGAGGGCCGAGCCGTGCCGAGCCGAGGCGAGCCGAGGCGAGCCGAGCGGAGCCGAGCCGAGCCGAGCGGGGGAGGTTTGGGGCTGAGGGAGTGTTGTAGCGAGCGGGTGCCGTCATGGCCGGCGGGATCGTTAGGTCGCCGGCCGCCTGGCGCGGTGGCGCCGCTCTCTTGGGAAAAGTCGCCCGCCAGGAGTTCTCTGCCAACGTTATCCGCGAGGAGGAGCCGTTGTGGACGAGGAGGTAGCCGCGGCTTTGTCGTGCGTCGCGCGATTCTTCCCTTGCCCTCCCGTCCCACCCCTCCCCCACCCTAGCGCGCTCGCAGGCCCTCTGGAACGAGCGCCCGTTGCGGTGCCGGCGAGTGCGGCGGGGCGAGCGGCGACCTTGCCGCGGGGCGGGGCGTGGCGGGGCGGGCGGACGGGCCTTTCTGGCTGGTGATGCTCGCTACTGCAGCGCCTCCTCTAAAACCCCGCGCTCCTTCGGTGCCACGGGGCTGCCGTGGCGCATACTGGGTCGCTGGTGCCGTCTGGCTCGCCTGGCTTCCCTGCGCCACCGTGTGGTTGTGTGCGCGTGTGTAGAGGCGGGCCTGTGACGCTGAAGCGCTTGGTGGCAGCCGCGGACGCTTGTCGCGCGCGATATCAATCCCTTTGTCGCTGCTAGTCGTGCTAGTTCCATTCGAATTAGTTGACCGTTTCCTACAGGCCGGTGGTATTCACGTGTCGAAGGCGATAACCTTTGCCTCGACGTGGAAGTGTCTGACGTAGCGCCAGCCTCACCGTGCTAATCCAAAGCGTTCTTTCACCGGAGTCCGCGGTGTTCTTGAGGATGGAGTGTTAACACGGCCTCCGTCGGGATAACCCCAGGTTCTTTGAAAATGCCTTGGTCAAAAGTAGGATAGGAAGGCGATATTTGGCCATAACTGAAGGATGGTGAGCCACCGTTTGCCGCTTGAGTGGTTAAGCAGGGTCTTAATATGAGAGTGAAATAAGCGCAAATGGAGGTGGTTTTGTTTGGGTTTAAAATCGCTCTGTGCTCGTAGCAGCAGGAGCCTGTGAAAACATGGTTTGTGCATAGAAGGGAGAGGGCTTTGCCAATTCAAAGATCACTTAGGAAGAATTGCTGTTTTGTCTTGCGTTTGGGATACGCGTTCAGTGGGACGTAGCGATCTGCTTCAGCTATTGCCTTTCTCCGAAGCCAATCCCGTTTTAAGCGTGTCCTCTTCCTCCAGTGCCTTGCGTTCCATGATATTTCACCGCAAGCTCCTACGCTTTTTTCCTAGCCGTTCCTGAGAAGGCCGTTGTGAGGTTATCCGGAGCAGAAGATTGTGGCGCACCTGTAAGTACCGTGGAAGCTTTCTGTACACTAAACGGTGCCTGTAAGTGGTATGTAATTTAGTAGGCTTTGTCCCGTCGCCTCGTTTCCTCTTGGTGTTGCAAAGAGGCACAGTAGGCTATTTGGGCTTTCCCGACGCCATAATCTTTTGCCTCTAGCTTGTAACGGAGCTGAGCGTTTTGACTAAGGGAAGTGAGAGAAAGCGATGCTCATTTCTGGGTACGTACTTGTAGTGCAAAATGCAGTGCTGTTCAGAAGTATGGCCCGATGCCTGTTCTCGCTGTTTCCAGACAGTGGTCATGGCTCTAATATGGAGAAGAGGGCTTGGGGTTTTGAGCAGGTCGGAGGCGAGGAAGGAGAGAGCTGGCTGAGGGGTGCTGGATGTTTCATTTTCAGCTACAGAAGTCAAGTCCCATGGCTTTGGCGTGGGCTCACAAAGCCTACATCGAGTTTTTCTTTTCTGCCAGAAAGACTTAGGTTGCCCGAAGATACAATGGGGGGCTGGAAGCCCGAGACCAATCTGGCTTCTGTGCCCGATTTGTAGTCCGTTACTCTCTAGCTGGGGGTGGGGAGGGGGTTTAGAAGAAAAGGAAAAAAAAAAGATGGCAAGTCCCATAGCTGTCCCTCCCCCCATTATGCGTAATCGGACTTTGTAGCTTTGCTTGGAACGTGTCAGTTGCAGAAAGGCAGTAATTTGAAGAGCAGCGCTTGAATGGCAAAGAACTAGTTAACCGCGTTCTGTGGCTGGTTCTCTGCTCGCCTTCCTTGGCTTCCTGCCCTCTCCACTCTTCATTGTGTTGTGGCATGCTCCGTTACGTAACGTTATTTCCTTCTCCAGCTTCTTGGCCGTTTGATGATTGATGGCGAGAAGTGTGCTGCTAACCTGGGCCTGACCAATGGATTCCGGATGGCTGTGAGATACCCACCCTCAGCCCCTTCAGACTACCGCGCACGTCTCTGTATTCTGGGTGGCCGTCAGTTGGGCCGGCCTCCTGGCTAAGATGTTTGCACCGCAGGAGTTGCTGCACGCGTACGGATCGCCACCGAATGGATTTCACGTGTTGCCCGTCAGCCTAGCCACCGTTGACATATAATTGTTTTTGGTGGGTGTCTGTGGAGGGTAATGAAAAGCTTTGAGCAGCATTTGCACAATAAAGATGGAGCATGGGGATATCATCTCTGTCTCTCTTGTCTTACTGATGGAAATGATTCTGCAAGTTAAAACGGTGGGTCTCCGTCTCCCAAAGACAATATAGGATGTGCTGTGTGTTTGAGGCCTTGCCGTCTTCCCCCAGCTTCCAAATAAAAGGGCGTGGGTTTTATCGCGTACTAGCAGCATCGACAAGCAGCAGGCGTAGAATTAGAGAAGAATAACGTAGGAAGAATGCTTCCAGCTGTCGTCTGATGTATGGCCCCGTCCCGAGGCCGAACATACTCCACCCGCATGATTTCTGACCGGTGCACGTCAGCCTGTTTTTAAGCAATCTCGGAGTTTTGCCACTGCTTTCTTTTCAGTCGCGGATTTTGCGACGTAGAGAAATAATTTCTCCCTCGGAAACTTTCCCAAATGGAAAAGACTTTGTGATACTTGAGTCGGCGATTGTTGCGCTTCTGCTGTCTTTGAGACTCAGCTGCCCTTCTCCATTTCTCTTTTTTTAATATGAACAAAACATTAAAAAAAAAAAAAAAAAAAAAAAGGAGTATTGTTCCGTAACCAGAAGGAGGAGTAGCTACAGGCACCGTAAGGCTTTTACATGTAATCACCTCTCGCGCTTTGTTAGGCCTCTGGCTTTGCTTGAGTCTTTGTTGAATTGCGATTGCATTCAAGGCTTACTGGAGTGGGGGAGTTTCAAAATGCTAATAAATATTTGCATTAAAAACTAAATAGTTGAAACTTGCTAAATGAAATTATTGTGCGGCCGTTCCTCAAAGAATCTCGATTTGTCAGCAGTAGATCCGCTTGCGGGACTGACGATCGCAGCTGTGAATGACTCTGAATTAAACCGTTTGAAGAAGCGGAATAAGACAACTTGTTACGTTTTTCTGAATATCCAACCTGAAGCTCCCCCCGGCGCAGCGCAAGGCCGTTACCTCTTGTCCCGTCGCTAGTTACCTGGGAGAAGCGGCCAACCCCCACCACGCTACAAGCACCTTTTGGGTAGTTGTAAAGAGGCGATAAGGTCTCTCTCCCCTGAGCCTCCCCTCCTCCGGACGAAACAATCCCAGTTCTCTCAGCCGCTACCCATAGGTCTTGTGCTCCAGTCCCTTCACCAGCTTTGTTGCCCTCCTCTGGCCACGCTCCAGAGCCTCAACGTCTTTCTTGTAGTGAGGAGCCCAAAGCTGCACGCAGTACTCGAGGAGCGGCCTCACCAGCGCTGAGTACAGAGGGATGATCACCTCCCTCGTCCTGCTGACTACATGATTTCTGATCCAAGCCAGGATGCCGTTGGCCTTCTTGGCCCCCTGGGCACGCTCCTGGCTCATGTTCAGGCGGCTGTTGACTAATGCCTCCAGATCCGTTTCCTCCGCGCAGCTTTCCAGCCTCTCTGCCCCGAGCCTGTTGCGTTGCATGGGGTTGTTGTGACCAAAGTGCAGGACCCGGCGTTTGGTCTCGTAGATGCTCCTGCAATTGGCCTCGGCCCAGCGATCCAGCCTATCCGGATCCCTGTGTAGGGCCTTCCTACCCTCAGGCAGATCAAGCCTTCCTCCCAACATGGTGTCGCCTGCAAACTTACTGAGGGTGCGCTCAATCCCCTCGTCCAGATCATCAACTGAAATAGAAATCAGGACCGGACCAAACGCTGACCCCCTGGGGAACGCCGCTAGCATACACCGCCAGCTGGATTGAACTCCATTCAGCACCACTCTCTGGGCCCGGCCGTCCAGCCAGGTTCTGACCCGGCAGAGTACACCTGTCCAAGCCATGGGCTGCCACCTTCTCTGGGAGAATACCGTGGGAGACAGAGTCAAAGGCTTCACTGAAGTCTAGGTAGACTACATCCACAGCCTTTGCCTCATCCACTAGTCGGGTCACCTGGTCATAGAAGGAGATCGGGTCGGTCAAGCAGGACCTGTCTTTAAGGAACCCGCGCTGGCTAGGCCCGGTCCCCTGGTTGTCCAGCACACGCCCTGTGATCTCACTCCGGGTGATCTCCTCCATGACCTTCCCCGATACTGAGGTCAGGCTGACAGGCCTGTAGTTCCCCAGATCCTCCATCCGACCCTTCTTGGAGGTGGGCGTCTGTGTGGCTCCAAGTATCGGTAGCAAGACGGTTCGTTATATACGTATACCCAATGTGAGATTAAAACTCAGAAAGGAGACAAATATTTGCCCAACCGGTTTATTGTAGAAAGTTTTGGTTAGCTAGGCCGGGGGATGGGAGGTGGGATGACGAAAGCAATAGTAAAAAGACAGAAAAGAAAAGCAAGGATTTGTTACAGGAATGCAGAGATGGTTACCACCGCAGTGTGACAGTGTTTCATGATTCTGGTTGGAAGCAGGGGTGGAGGGGCAGGTTCTCTTTCTCGGTCGATCACAGGCGGAAGGAAAACACAGCAAGGGAAAAGCGCGCACAAAGGTTTTGCAGAGTCCATACACATATATATATACTGTCTGGTTCTCCTTGGGTTGCTCATAGTAACGGCACGTCCAGCACCGGTGCAACAGTCAGAACAGACAGAAGTAAAGAAGGCACTGGGAATTGAGGGGCGTTTATTCTGCTCCCCGGCCCCGTCTTCCAGCTCAGGGGGCTGAGTACCCTGAGAATAGCTGGTCTCACTGCTAAAGCCAGAAGTGAAGAAGGCGTTGAGAACTTCAGCCTTTTCCTCCTCCTCGGTGGTGATGTTCCCCACCGCGTCGAATAAAGAAGGGAGATTCTCCTTGGCCCTCCTCTTGCTACTAATACGTTCGTAAAAACATTGTTTTCATCATCTCGAACAATGGCGGCCAGACTAAGGTCTTGCTGGGCTTTGGCTTGTCGAATTTTCTCCCTGCGCATGCTAGCAACATCCTGGCACTCTCCCCGAGTTGCCCGTCCTTCATCCAAAGATGGCAAACTCCTGGCCTGCCCCGCCAACATTTGACGGTCATTTGACGGGAGGGATCGGCACCAAAAAGCCCCCAGCGCCTAAGTCCCTGAGCCCCGATAAGCACCGGGCCGACGGGAGCGGAGCCGCCTACAGGGCGGGGACAAGCTTAAAGGGCAGGCGAGACAGCCAACCGAGGCGCGAGAACGGCCGGCACGGCTCTGTCGGCCCAATGAGCGCCGCCGAGGGCCGTGCCGAGCCGTGCCGAGCCGTGCCGAGCCGAGCCGTGCCGAGCCGAGCCGAGCCGAGCCGAGCCGAGGAGCTTTGGGGCTGAGGGAGTGTTGTAGCGAGCGGGCGCCGTCATGGCCGGCGGGATCGTTAGGTCGCCGGTCGCCTGGCGCGGTGGCGCCGCTCTCTTGGGAAAAGTCGCCCGCCAGGAGTTCTCTGCCAACGTTATCCGCGAGGAGGAGCCGTTGTGGACGAGGAGGTAGCCGCGGCTTTGTCGTGCGTCGCGCGATTCTTCCCTTGCCCTCCTGTCCCACCCCTCCCCCACCCTAGCGCGCTCGCAGGCCCTCTGGAACGAGCGCCCGTTGCGGTGCCGGCGAGTGCGGCGGGGCGAGCGGCGACCTTGCCGCGGGGCGGGGCGTGGCGGGGCGGGCGGACGGGCCTTTCTGGCTGGTGATGCTCGCTACTGCAGCGCCTCCTCTAAAACCCCGCGCTCCTTCGGTGCCACGGGGCTGCCGTGGCGCATACTGGGTCGCTGGTGCCGTCTGGCTCGCCTGGCTTCCCTGCGCCACCGTGTGGTTGTGTGCGCGTGTGTAGAGGCGGGCCTGTGACGCTGAAGCGCTTGGTGGCAGCCGCGGGCGCTTGCCGCGCGCGATATCTATCCCTTTGGCGCTGCTAGTCGTGCTAGTTCCATTCGAATTAGTTGACCGTTTCCTACAGGCCGGTGGTATTCACGTGTCGAAGGCGATAACCTTTGCCTCGACGTGGAAGTGTCTGACGTAGCGCCAGCCTCACCGTGCTAATCCAAAGCGTTCTTTCACCGGAGTCCGCGGTGTTCTTGAGGATGGAGTGTTAACACGGCCTCCGTCGGGATAACCCCAGGTTCTTTGAAAATGCCTTGGTCAAAAGTAGGATAGGAAGGCAATATTTGGCCATAACTGAAGGATGGTGAGCCACCGTTTGCCGCTTGAGTGGTTAAGCAGGGTCTTAATATGAGAGTGAAATAAGCGCAAATGGAGGTGGTTTTGTTTGGGTTTAAAATCGCTCTGTGCTCGTAGCAGCAGGAGCCTGTGAAAACATGGTTTGTGCATAGAAGGGAGAGGGCTTTGCCAATTCAAAGATCCCTTAGGAAGAATCGCTGTTTTGTCTTGCGTTTGGGGTACGCGTTCAGTGGGGCGTAGCGATCTGCTTCAGCTATTGCCTTTCTCCGAAGCCAATCCCGTTTTAAGCGTGTCCTCTTCCTCCAGTGCCTTGCGTTCCATGATATTTCACCGCAAGCTCCTACGCTTTTTTCCTAGCCGCTCCCCAGAAGGCCGTTGTGAGGTTATCCGGAGCAGAAGATTGTGGCGCACCTGTAAGTACCGTGGAAACTTTCTGTACTCTAAACGGTGCCTGTAAGTGGTATGTAATTTAGTAGGCTCTGTCCCGTCGCCTCGTTTCCTCTTGGTGTTGCAAAGAGGCACAGTAGGCTATTTGGGGCTTCCCGACGCCATAATCTTTTGCCTCTAGCTTGTAACAGAGCTGAGCGTTTTGACTAAGGGAAGTGAGAGAAAGCGATGCTCATTTCTGGGTACGTACTTGTAGTGCAAAATGCAGTGCTGTTCAGAAGTATGGCCCGATGCCTGTTCTCGCTGTTTCCAGACAGTGGTCATGGCTCTAATATGGAGAAGAGGGCTTGGGGTTTTGAGCAGGTCGGAGGCGAGGAAGGAGAGAGCTGGCTGAGGGGTGCTGGATGTTTCATTTTCAGCTACAGAAGTCAAGTCCCATGGCTTTGGCGTGGGCTCACAAAGCCTACATCGAGTTTTTCTTTTCTGCCGGAAAGACTTAGGTTGCCCGAAGATACAATGGGGGGCTGGAAGCCCGAGACCAATCTGGCTTCTGTGCCCGATTTGTAGTCCGTTACTCTCTAGCTGGGGGTGGGGAGGGGGTTAGGAAGAAAAGGAAAAAAAAAAGATGGCAAGTCCCATAGCTGTCCCTCCCCCCATTATGCGTAATCGGACTTTGTAGCTTTGCTTGGAACGTGTCAGTTGCAGAAAGGCAGTAATTTGAAGAGCAGCGCTTGAATGGCAAAGAACTAGTTAACCGCGTTCTGTGGATGGTTCTCTGCTCACCTTCCTTGGCTTCCTGCCCTCTCCACTCTTCATTGTGTTGTGGCATGCTCCGTTACGTAACGTTATTTCCTTCTCCAGCTTCTTGGCCGTTTGATGATTGTTGGCGAGAAGTGTGCTGCTAACCTGGGCCTGACCAATGGATTTCGGATGGCTGTGAGATACCCACCCTCAGTCCCTTCAGACTACCGCGCACGTCTCTGTATTCTGGATGGCCGTCAGTTGGGCCAGCCTCCTGGCTAAGATGTTTGCACCGCAGGAGTTGCTGCACGCGTACGGATCGCCACCGAATGGATTTCACGTGTTGCCCGTCAGCCTAGCCACCGTTGACATATAATTGTTTTTGGTGGGTGTCTGTGGAGGGCAATGAAAAGCTTTGAGCAGCATTTGCACAATAAAGATGGAGCATGGGGATATCATCTCTGTCTCTCTTGTCTTACTGATGGAAATGATTCTGCAAGTTAAAACGGTGGGTCTCCGTCTCCCAAAGACAATATAGGATGTGCTGTGTGTTTGAGGCCTTGCCGTCTTCCCCCAGCTTCCAAATAAAAGGGCGTGGGTTTTATCGCGTACTAGCAGCATCGACAAGCAGCAGGCGTAGAATTAGAGAAGAATAACGTAGGAAGAATGCTTCCAGCTGTCGTCTGATGTATGGCCCCGTCCCGAGGCCGAACAAACTCCACCCGCATGATTTCTGACCGGTGCACGTCAGCCTGTTTTTAAGCAATCTCGGAGTTTTGACACTGCTTTCTTTTCAGTCGCGGATTTTGCGACGTAGAGAAATAATTTCTCCCTCGGAAACTTTCCCAAATGGAAAAGACTTTGTGATACTTGAGTCGGCGATTGTTGCGCTTCTGCTGTCTTTGAGACTCAGCTGCCCTTCTCCATTTCTCTGTTTTTAATATGAACAAAACATTAAAAAAAAAAAAAAAAAAAAAAAAAAAGGAGTATTGTTCCGTAACCAGAAGGAGGAGTAGCTACAGGCACCGTAAGGCTTTTACATGTAATCACCTCTCGCGCTTTGTTAGGCCTCTGGCTTTGCTTGAGTCTTTGTTGAATTGCGATTGCATTCAAGGCTTACTGGAGTGGGGGAGTTTCAAAATGCTAATAAATATTTGCATTAGAAATTAAAGACTTGAAACTTGCTAAATGAAATTATTGTGCGGCCGTTCCTCAAAGAATCTCGATTTGTCAGCAGTAGATCCGCTTGCGGGACTGACGATCGCAGCTGTGAATGACTCTGAATTAAACTGTTTGAAGAAGCGGAATAAGACAACTTGTTACGTTTTTCTGAATATCCAACCTGAAGCTCCCCCCGGCGCAGCGCAAGGCCGTTACCTCTTGTCCCGTCGCTAGTTACCTGGGAGAAGCGGCCAACCCCCACCACGCTACAAGCACCTTTTGGGTAGTTGTAAAGAGGCGATAAGGTCTCTCTCCCCTGAGCCTCCCCTCCTCCGGACGAAACAATCCCAGTTCTCTCAGCCGCTACCCATAGGTCTTGTGCTCCAGTCCCTTCACCAGCTTTGTTGCCCTCCTCTGGCCACGCTCCAGAGCCTCAACGTCTTTCTTGTAGTGAGGAGCCCAAAGCTGCACGCAGTACTCGAGGAGCGGCCTCACCAGCGCCGAGTACAGAGGGATGATCACCTCCCTCGTCCTGCTGACTACATGATTTCTGATCCAAGCCAGGATGCCGTTGGCCTTCTTGGCCCCCTGGGCACGCTCCTGGCTCATGTTCAGGCGGCTGTTGACTAATGCCTCCAGATCCGTTTCCTCCGCGCAGCTTTCCAGCCTCTCTGCCCCGAGCCTGTTGCGTTGCATGGGGTTGTTGTGAACAAAGTGCAGGACCCGGCGTTTGGTCTCGTAGATGCTCCTGCAATTGGCCTCGGCCCAGCGATCCAGCCTATCCGGATCCCTGTGTAGGGCCTTCCTACCCTCAGGCAGATCAAGCCTTCCTCCCAACATGGTGTCGCCTGCAAACTTACTGAGGGTGCGCTCAATCCCCTCGTCCAGATCATCAACTGAAATAGAAATCAGGACCGGACCAAACGCTGACTCCCTGGGGAACGCCGCTAGCATACACCGCCAGCTGGATTGAACTCCATTCAGCACCACTCTCTGGGCCCGGCCGTCCAGCCAGGTTCTGACCCGGCAGAGTACACCTGTCCAAGCCATGGGCTGCCACCTTCTCTGGGAGAATACCGTGGGAGACAGAGTCAAAGGCTTCACTGAAGTCTAGGTAGACTACATCCACAGCCTTTGCCTCATCCACTAGTCGGGTCACCTGGTCATAGAAGGAGATCGGGTCGGTCAAGCAGGACCTGTCTTTAAGGAACCCGCGCTGGCTAGGCCCGGTCCCCTGGTTGTCCAGCACACGCCCTGTGATCTCACTCCGGGTGATCTCCTCCATGACCTTCCCCGATACTGAGGTCAGGCTGACAGGCCTGTAGTTCCCCAGATCCTCCATCCGACCCTTCTTGGAGGTGGGCGTCTGTGTGGCTCCAAGTATCGGTAGCAAGACGGTTCGTTATATACGTATACCCAATGTGAGATTAAAACTCAGAAAGGAGACAAATATTTGCCCAACCGGTTTATTGTAGAAAGTTTTGGTTAGCTAGGCCGGGGGATGGGAGGTGGGATGACGAAAGCAATAGTAAAAAGACAGAAAAGAAAAGCAAGGATTTGTTACAGGAATGCAGAGATGGTTACCACCGCAGTGTGACAGTGTTTCATGATTCTGGTTGGAAGCAGGGGTGGAGGGGCAGGTTCTCTTTCTCGGTCGATCACAGGCGGAAGGAAAACACAGCAAGGGAAAAGCGCGCACAAAGGTTTTGCAGAGTCCATACACATATATATATACTGTCTGGTTCTCCTTGGGTTGCTCATAGTAACGGCACGTCCAGCACCGGTGCAACAGTCAGAACAGACAGAAGTAAAGAAGGCACTGGGAATTGAGGGGCGTTTATTCTGCTCCCCGGCCCCGTCTTCCAGCTCAGGGGGCTGAGTACCCTGAGAATAGCTGGTCGCACTGCTAAAGCCAGAAGTGAAGAAGGCGTTGAGAACTTCAGCCTTTTCCTCCTCCTCGGTGGTGATGTTCCCCACCGCGTCGAATAAAGAAGGGAGATTCTCCTTGGCCCTCCTCTTGCTACTAATACGTTCGTAAAAACATTGTTTTCATCATCTCGAACAATGGCGGCCAGACTAAGGTCTTGCTGGGCTTTGGCTTGTCGAATTTTCTCCCTGCGCATGCTAGCAACATCCTGGCACTCTCCCCGAGTTGCCCGTCCTTCATCCAAAGATGGCAAACTCCTGGCCTGCCCCGCCAACATTTGACGGTCATTTGACGGGAGGGATCGGCACCAAAAAGCCCCCAGCGCCTAAGTCCCTGAGCCCCGATAAGCACCGGGCCGACGGGAGCGGAGCCGCCTACAGGGCGGGGACAAGCTTAAAGGGCAGGCGAGACAGCCAACCGAGGCGCGAGAACGGCCGGCACGGCTCTGTCGGCCCAATGAGCGCCGCCGAGGGCCGTGCCGAGCCGTGCCGAGCCGTGCCGAGCCGAGCCGTGCCGAGCCGAGCCGAGCCGAGCCGAGCCGAGGAGCTTTGGGGCTGAGGGAGTGTTGTAGCGAGCGGGCGCCGTCATGGCCGGCGGGATCGTTAGGTCGCCGGTCGCCTGGCGCGGTGGCGCCGCTCTCTTGGGAAAAGTCGCCCGCCAGGAGTTCTCTGCCAACGTTATCCGCGAGGAGGAGCCGTTGTGGACGAGGAGGTAGCCGCGGCTTTGTCGTGCGTCGCGCGATTCTTCCCTTGCCCTCCTGTCCCACCCCTCCCCCACCCTAGCGCGCTCGCAGGCCCTCTGGAACGAGCGCCCGTTGCGGTGCCGGCGAGTGCGGCGGGGCGAGCGGCGACCTTGCCGCGGGGCGGGGCGTGGCGGGGCGGGCGGACGGGCCTTTCTGGCTGGTGATGCTCGCTACTGCAGCGCCTCCTCTAAAACCCCGCGCTCCTTCGGTGCCACGGGGCTGCCGTGGCGCATACTGGGTCGCTGGTGCCGTCTGGCTCGCCTGGCTTCCCTGCGCCACCGTGTGGTTGTGTGCGCGTGTGTAGAGGCGGGCCTGTGACGCTGAAGCGCTTGGTGGCAGCCGCGGGCGCTTGCCGCGCGCGATATCTATCCCTTTGGCGCTGCTAGTCGTGCTAGTTCCATTCGAATTAGTTGACCGTTTCCTACAGGCCGGTGGTATTCACGTGTCGAAGGCGATAACCTTTGCCTCGACGTGGAAGTGTCTGACGTAGCGCCAGCCTCACCGTGCTAATCCAAAGCGTTCTTTCACCGGAGTCCGCGGTGTTCTTGAGGATGGAGTGTTAACACGGCCTCCGTCGGGATAACCCCAGGTTCTTTGAAAATGCCTTGGTCAAAAGTAGGATAGGAAGGCAATATTTGGCCATAACTGAAGGATGGTGAGCCACCGTTTGCCGCTTGAGTGGTTAAGCAGGGTCTTAATATGAGAGTGAAATAAGCGCAAATGGAGGTGGTTTTGTTTGGGTTTAAAATCGCTCTGTGCTCGTAGCAGCAGGAGCCTGTGAAAACATGGTTTGTGCATAGAAGGGAGAGGGCTTTGCCAATTCAAAGATCCCTTAGGAAGAATCGCTGTTTTGTCTTGCGTTTGGGGTACGCGTTCAGTGGGGCGTAGCGATCTGCTTCAGCTATTGCCTTTCTCCGAAGCCAATCCCGTTTTAAGCGTGTCCTCTTCCTCCAGTGCCTTGCGTTCCATGATATTTCACCGCAAGCTCCTACGCTTTTTTCCTAGCCGCTCCCCAGAAGGCCGTTGTGAGGTTATCCGGAGCAGAAGATTGTGGCGCACCTGTAAGTACCGTGGAAACTTTCTGTACTCTAAACGGTGCCTGTAAGTGGTATGTAATTTAGTAGGCTCTGTCCCGTCGCCTCGTTTCCTCTTGGTGTTGCAAAGAGGCACAGTAGGCTATTTGGGGCTTCCCGACGCCATAATCTTTTGCCTCTAGCTTGTAACAGAGCTGAGCGTTTTGACTAAGGGAAGTGAGAGAAAGCGATGCTCATTTCTGGGTACGTACTTGTAGTGCAAAATGCAGTGCTGTTCAGAAGTATGGCCCGATGCCTGTTCTCGCTGTTTCCAGACAGTGGTCATGGCTCTAATATGGAGAAGAGGGCTTGGGGTTTTGAGCAGGTCGGAGGCGAGGAAGGAGAGAGCTGGCTGAGGGGTGCTGGATGTTTCATTTTCAGCTACAGAAGTCAAGTCCCATGGCTTTGGCGTGGGCTCACAAAGCCTACATCGAGTTTTTCTTTTCTGCCGGAAAGACTTAGGTTGCCCGAAGATACAATGGGGGGCTGGAAGCCCGAGACCAATCTGGCTTCTGTGCCCGATTTGTAGTCCGTTACTCTCTAGCTGGGGGTGGGGAGGGGGTTAGGAAGAAAAGGAAAAAAAAAAGATGGCAAGTCCCATAGCTGTCCCTCCCCCCATTATGCGTAATCGGACTTTGTAGCTTTGCTTGGAACGTGTCAGTTGCAGAAAGGCAGTAATTTGAAGAGCAGCGCTTGAATGGCAAAGAACTAGTTAACCGCGTTCTGTGGATGGTTCTCTGCTCACCTTCCTTGGCTTCCTGCCCTCTCCACTCTTCATTGTGTTGTGGCATGCTCCGTTACGTAACGTTATTTCCTTCTCCAGCTTCTTGGCCGTTTGATGATTGTTGGCGAGAAGTGTGCTGCTAACCTGGGCCTGACCAATGGATTTCGGATGGCTGTGAGATACCCACCCTCAGTCCCTTCAGACTACCGCGCACGTCTCTGTATTCTGGATGGCCGTCAGTTGGGCCAGCCTCCTGGCTAAGATGTTTGCACCGCAGGAGTTGCTGCACGCGTACGGATCGCCACCGAATGGATTTCACGTGTTGCCCGTCAGCCTAGCCACCGTTGACATATAATTGTTTTTGGTGGGTGTCTGTGGAGGGCAATGAAAAGCTTTGAGCAGCATTTGCACAATAAAGATGGAGCATGGGGATATCATCTCTGTCTCTCTTGTCTTACTGATGGAAATGATTCTGCAAGTTAAAACGGTGGGTCTCCGTCTCCCAAAGACAATATAGGATGTGCTGTGTGTTTGAGGCCTTGCCGTCTTCCCCCAGCTTCCAAATAAAAGGGCGTGGGTTTTATCGCGTACTAGCAGCATCGACAAGCAGCAGGCGTAGAATTAGAGAAGAATAACGTAGGAAGAATGCTTCCAGCTGTCGTCTGATGTATGGCCCCGTCCCGAGGCCGAACAAACTCCACCCGCATGATTTCTGACCGGTGCACGTCAGCCTGTTTTTAAGCAATCTCGGAGTTTTGACACTGCTTTCTTTTCAGTCGCGGATTTTGCGACGTAGAGAAATAATTTCTCCCTCGGAAACTTTCCCAAATGGAAAAGACTTTGTGATACTTGAGTCGGCGATTGTTGCGCTTCTGCTGTCTTTGAGACTCAGCTGCCCTTCTCCATTTCTCTGTTTTTAATATGAACAAAACATTAAAAAAAAAAAAAAAAAAAAAAAAAAGGAGTATTGTTCCGTAACCAGAAGGAGGAGTAGCTACAGGCACCGTAAGGCTTTTACATGTAATCACCTCTCGCGCTTTGTTAGGCCTCTGGCTTTGCTTGAGTCTTTGTTGAATTGCGATTGCATTCAAGGCTTACTGGAGTGGGGGAGTTTCAAAATGCTAATAAATATTTGCATTAGAAATTAAAGACTTGAAACTTGCTAAATGAAATTATTGTGCGGCCGTTCCTCAAAGAATCTCGATTTGTCAGCAGTAGATCCGCTTGCGGGACTGACGATCGCAGCTGTGAATGACTCTGAATTAAACTGTTTGAAGAAGCGGAATAAGACAACTTGTTACGTTTTTCTGAATATCCAACCTGAAGCTCCCCCCGGCGCAGCGCAAGGCCGTTACCTCTTGTCCCGTCGCTAGTTACCTGGGAGAAGCGGCCAACCCCCACCACGCTACAAGCACCTTTTGGGTAGTTGTAAAGAGGCGATAAGGTCTCTCTCCCCTGAGCCTCCCCTCCTCCGGACGAAACAATCCCAGTTCTCTCAGCCGCTACCCATAGGTCTTGTGCTCCAGTCCCTTCACCAGCTTTGTTGCCCTCCTCTGGCCACGCTCCAGAGCCTCAACGTCTTTCTTGTAGTGAGGAGCCCAAAGCTGCACGCAGTACTCGAGGAGCGGCCTCACCAGCGCCGAGTACAGAGGGATGATCACCTCCCTCGTCCTGCTGACTACATGATTTCTGATCCAAGCCAGGATGCCGTTGGCCTTCTTGGCCCCCTGGGCACGCTCCTGGCTCATGTTCAGGCGGCTGTTGACTAATGCCTCCAGATCCGTTTCCTCCGCGCAGCTTTCCAGCCTCTCTGCCCCGAGCCTGTTGCGTTGCATGGGGTTGTTGTGAACAAAGTGCAGGACCCGGCGTTTGGTCTCGTAGATGCTCCTGCAATTGGCCTCGGCCCAGCGATCCAGCCTATCCGGATCCCTGTGTAGGGCCTTCCTACCCTCAGGCAGATCAAGCCTTCCTCCCAACATGGTGTTGCCTGCAAACTTACTGAGGGTGCGCTCAATCCCCTCGTCCAGATCATCAACTGAAATAGAAATCAGGACCGGACCAAACGCTGACTCCCTGGGGAACGCCGCTAGCATACACCGCCAGCTGGATTGAACTCCATTCAGCACCACTCTCTGGGCCTGGCCGTCCAGCCAGGTTCTGACCCGGCAGAGTACACCTGCCCAAGCCATGGGCTGCCATCTTCTCTGGGTGAATACCGTGGGAGGCAGAGTCAAAGGCTTCACTGAAGTCTAGGTAGACTACATCCACAGCCTTTGCCTCATCCACTAGTCGGGTCACCTGGTCATAGAAGGAGATCGGGTCGGTCAAGCAGGACCTGTCTTTAAGGAACCCGCGCTGGCTAGGCCCGGTCCCCTGGTTGTCCAGCACACGCCCTGTGATCTCACTCTGGGTGATCTCCTCCATGACCTTCCCCGATACTGAGGTCAGGCTGACAGGCCTGTAGTTCCCCAGATCCTCCATCCGACCCTTCTTGGAGGTGGGCGTCTGTGTGGCTCCATGTATCGGTAGCAAGACAGTTCGTTATATACGTATACCCGATGTGAGATTAAAACTCAGAAAGGAGACAAATATTTGCCCAACCGGTTTATTGTAGAAAGTTTTGGTTAGCTAGGCCGGGGGATGGGAGGCGGGATGACGAAAGCAATAGTAAAAAGACAGAAAAGAAAAGCAAGGATTTGTTACAGGAATGCAGAGATGGTTACCACCGCAGTGTGACAGTGTTTCATGATTCTGGTTGGAAGCAGGGGTGGAGGGGCAGGTTCTCTTTCTCGGTCAATCACAGGCGGAAGGAAAACACAACAAGGGAAAAGCGCGCACAAAGGTTTTGCAGAGTCCATACACATATATATATACTGTCTGGTTCTCCTTGGGTTGCTCATAGTAACGGCACGTCCAGCACCGGTGCAACAGTCAGAACAGACAGAAGTAAAGAAGGCACTGGGAATTGAGGGGCGTTTATTCTGCTCCCCGGCCCCGTCTTCCAGCTCAGGGGGCTGAGTACCCTGAGAATAGCAGGTCTCACTGCTAAAGACGGAAGTGAAGAAGGCGTTGAGAACTTCAGCCTTTTCCTCCTCCTCGGTGGTGATGTTCCCCACCGCGTCGAATAAAGAAGGGAGATTCTCCTTGGCCCTCCTCTTGCTACTAATATGTTCGTAAAAACATTGTTTTCATCATCTCGAACAATGGCGGCCAGACTAAGGTCTTGCTGGGCTTTGGCTTGTCGAATTTTCTCCCTGCGCATGCTAGCAACATCCTGGCACTCTCCCCGAGTTGCCCGTCCTTCATCCAAAGATGGCAAACTCCTGGCCTGCTCCGCCAACATTTGACGGTCATTTGACGGGAGGGATCGGCACCAAAAAGCCCCCAGCGCCTAAGTCCCTGAGCCCCGATAAGCACCGGGCCGACGGGAGCGGAGCCGCCTACAGGGCGGGGACAAGCTTAAAGGGCAGGCGAGACAGCCAACCGAGGCGCGAGAACGGCCGGCACGGCTCTGTCGGCCCAATGAGCGCCGCCGAGGGCCGTGCCGAGCCGAGCCGAGCCGAGCCGAGCCGAGCCGAGCCGAGCCGAGCCGAGCCGAGCCGAGCCGAGCCGAGCCGAGCCGAGCCGAGCCGAGGAGCTTTGGGGCTGAGGGAGTGTTGTAGCGAGCGGGCGCCGTCATGGCCGGCGGGATCGTTAGGTCGCCGGTCGCCTGGCGCGGTGGCGCCGCTCTCTTGGGAAAAGTCGCCCGCCAGGAGTTCTCTGCCAACGTTATCCGCGAGGAGGAGCCGTTGTGGACGAGGAGGTAGCCGCGGCTTTGTCGTGCGTCGCGCGATTCTTCCCTTGCCCTCCCGTCCCACCCCTCCCCCACCCTAGCGCGCTCGCAGGCCCTCTGGAACGAGCGCCCGTTGCGGTGCCGGCGAGTGCGGCGGGGCGAGCGGCGACCTTGCCGCGGGGCGGGGCGGGGCGGGGCGGGCGGACGGGCCTTTCTGGCTGGTGATGCTCGCTACTGCAGCGCCTCCTCTAAAACCCCGCGCTCCTTCGGTGCCACGGGGCTGCCGTGGCGCATACTGGGTCGCTGGTGCCGTCTGGCTCGCCTGGCTTCCCTGCGCCACCGTGTGGTTGTGTGCGCGTGTGTAGAGGCGGGCCTGTGACGCTGAAGCGCTGGGTGGCAGCCGCGGGCGCTTGCCGCGCGCGATATCTATCCCTTTGTCGCTGCTAGTCGTGCTAGTTCCATTCGAATTAGTTGACCGTTTCCTACAGGCCGGTGGTATTCACGTGTCGAAGGCGATAACCTTTGCCTCGACGTGGAAGTGTCTGACGTAGCGCCAGCCTCACCGTGCTAATCCAAAGCGTTCTTTCACCGGAGTCCGCGGTGTTCTTGAGGATGGAGTGTTAACACGGCCTCCGTCGGGATAACCCCAGGTTCTTTGAAAATGCCTTGGTCAAAAGTAGGATAGGAAGGCAATATTTGGCCATAACTGAAGGATGGTGAGCCACCGTTTGCCGCTTGAGTGGTTAAGCAGGGTCTTAATATGAGAGTGAAATAAGCGCAAATGGAGGTGCTTTTGTTTGGGTTTAAAATCGCTCTGTGCTCGTAGCAGCAGGAGCCTGTGAAAACATGGTTTGTGCATAGAAGGGAGAGGGCTTTGCCAATTCAAAGATCCCTTAGGAAGAATCGCTGTTTTGTCTTGCGTTTGGGGTACGCGTTCAGTGGGGCGTAGCGATCTGCTTCAGCTATTGCCTTTCTCCGAAGCCAATCCCGTTTTAAGCGTGTCCTCTTCCTCCAGTGCCTTGCGTTCCATGATATTTCACCGCAAGCTCCTACGCTTTTTTCCTAGCCGTTCCTGAGAAGGCCGTTGTGAGGTTATCCGGAGCAGAAGATTGTGGCGCACCTGTAAGTACCGTGGAAACTTTCTGTACTCTAAACGGTGCCTGTAAGTGGTATGTAATTTAGTAGGCTCTGTCCCGTCGCCTCGTTTCCTCTTGGTGTTGCAAAGAGGCACAGTAGGCTATCTGGGGCTTCCCGACGCCATAATCTTTTGCCTCTAGCTTGTAACGGAGCTGAGCGTTTTGACTAAGGGAAGTGAGAGAAAGCGATGCTCATTTCTGGGTACGTACTTGTAGTGCAAAATGCAGTGCTGTTCAGAAGTATGGCCCGATGCCTGTTCTCGCTGTTTCCAGACAGTGGTCATGGCTCTAATATGGAGAAGAGGGCTTGGGGTTTTGAGCAGGTCGGAGGCGAGGAAGGAGAGAGCTGGCTGAGGGGTGCTGGATGTTTCATTTTCAGCTACAGAAGTCAAGTCCCATGGCTTTGGCGTGGGCTCACAAAGCCTACATCGAGTTTTTCTTTTCTGCCGGAAAGACTTAGGTTGCCCGAAGATACAATGGGGGGCTGGAAGCCCGAGACCAATCTGGCTTCTGTGCTCGATTTGTAGTCCGTTACTCTCTAGCTGGGGGTGGGGAGGGGGTTTAGAAGAAAAGGAAAAAAAAAAAAGATGGCAAGTCCCATAGCTGTCCCTCCCCCCATTATGCGTAATCGGACTTTGTAGCTTTGCTTGGAACGTGTCAGTTGCAGAAAGGCAGTAATTTGAAGAGCAGCGCTTGAATGGCAAAGAACTAGTTAACCGCGTTCTGTGGATGGTTCTCTGCTCACCTTCCTTGGCTTCCTGCCCTCTCCACTCTTCATTGTGTTGTGGCATGCTCCGTTACGTAACGTTATTTCCTTCTCCAGCTTCTTGGCCGTTTGATGATTGTTGGCGAGAAGTGTGCTGCTAACCTGGGCCTGACCAATGGATTTCGGATGGCTGTGAGATACCCACCCTCAGTCCCTTCAGACTACCGCGCACGTCTCTGTATTCTGGATGGCCGTCAGTTGGGCCAGCCTCCTGGCTAAGATGTTTGCACCGCAGGAGTTGCTGCACGCGTACGGATCGCCACCGAATGGATTTCACGTGTTGCCCGTCAGCCTAGCCACCGTTGACATATAATTGTTTTTGGTGGGTGTCTGTGGAGGGCAATGAAAAGCTTTGAGCAGCATTTGCACAATAAAGATGGAGCATGGGGATATCATCTCTGTCTCTCTTGTCTTACTGATGGAAATGATTCTGCAAGTTAAAACGGTGGGTCTCCGTCTCCCAAAGACAATATAGGATGTGCTGTGTGTTTGAGGCCTTGCCGTCTTCCCCCAGCTTCCAAATAAAAGGGCGTGGGTTTTATCGCGTACTAGCAGCATCGACAAGCAGCAGGCGTAGAATTAGAGAAGAATAACGTAGGAAGAATGCTTCCAGCTGTCGTCTGATGTATGGCCCCGTCCCGAGGCCGAACAAACTCCACCCGCATGATTTCTGACCGGTGCACGTCAGCCTGTTTTTAAGCAATCTCGGAGTTTTGACACTGCTTTCTTTTCAGTCGCGGATTTTGCGACGTAGAGAAATAATTTCTCCCTCGGAAACTTTCCCAAATGGAAAAGACTTTGTGATACTTGAGTCGGCGATTGTTGCGCTTCTGCTGTCTTTGAGACTCAGCTGCCCTTCTCCATTTCTCTGTTTTTAATATGAACAAAACATTAAAAAAAAAAAAAAAAAAAAAAAAAAGGAGTATTGTTCCGTAACCAGAAGGAGGAGTAGCTACAGGCACCGTAAGGCTTTTACATGTAATCACCTCTCGCGCTTTGTTAGGCCTCTGGCTTTGCTTGAGTCTTTGTTGAATTGCGATTGCATTCAAGGCTTACTGGAGTGGGGGAGTTTCAAAATGCTAATAAATATTTGCATTAGAAATTAAAGACTTGAAACTTGCTAAATGAAATTATTGTGCGGCCGTTCCTCAAAGAATCTCGATTTGTCAGCAGTAGATCCGCTTGCGGGACTGACGATCGCAGCTGTGAATGACTCTGAATTAAACTGTTTGAAGAAGCGGAATAAGACAACTTGTTACGTTTTTCTGAATATCCAACCTGAAGCTCCCCCCGGCGCAGCGCAAGGCCGTTACCTCTTGTCCCGTCGCTAGTTACCTGGGAGAAGCGGCCAACCCCCACCACGCTACAAGCACCTTTTGGGTAGTTGTAAAGAGGCGATAAGGTCTCTCTCCCCTGAGCCTCCCCTCCTCCGGACGAAACAATCCCAGTTCTCTCAGCCGCTACCCATAGGTCTTGTGCTCCAGTCCCTTCACCAGCTTTGTTGCCCTCCTCTGGCCACGCTCCAGAGCCTCAACGTCTTTCTTGTAGTGAGGAGCCCAAAGCTGCACGCAGTACTCGAGGAGCGGCCTCACCAGCGCCGAGTACAGAGGGATGATCACCTCCCTCGTCCTGCTGACTACATGATTTCTGATCCAAGCCAGGATGCCGTTGGCCTTCTTGGCCCCCTGGGCACGCTCCTGGCTCATGTTCAGGCGGCTGTTGACTAATGCCTCCAGATCCGTTTCCTCCGCGCAGCTTTCCAGCCTCTCTGCCCCGAGCCTGTTGCGTTGCATGGGGTTGTTGTGAACAAAGTGCAGGACCCGGCGTTTGGTCTCGTAGATGCTCCTGCAATTGGCCTCGGCCCAGCGATCCAGCCTATCCGGATCCCTGTGTAGGGCCTTCCTACCCTCAGGCAGATCAAGCCTTCCTCCCAACATGGTGTCGCCTGCAAACTTACTGAGGGTGCGCTCAATCCCCTCGTCCAGATCATCAACTGAAATAGAAATCAGGACCGGACCAAACGCTGACTCCCTGGGGAACGCCGCTAGCATACACCGCCAGCTGGATTGAACTCCATTCAGCACCACTCTCTGGGCCTGGCCGTCCAGCCAGGTTCTGACCCGGCAGAGTACACCTGCCCAAGCCATGGGCTGCCATCTTCTCTGGGAGAATACCGTGGGAGGCAGAGTCAAAGGCTTCACTGAAGTCTAGGTAGACTACATCCACAGCCTTTGCCTCATCCACTAGTCGGGTCACCTGGTCATGGAAGGAGATCGGGTCGGTCAAGCAGGACCTGTCTTTAAGGAACCCGCGCTGGCTAGGCCCGGTCCCCTGGTTGTCCAGCACACGCCCTGTGATCTCACTCTGGGTGATCTCCTCCATGACCTTCCCCGATACTGAGGTCAGGCTGACAGGCCTGTAGTTCCCCAGATCCTCCATCCGACCCTTCTTGGAGGTGGGCGTCTGTGTGGCTCCATGTATCGGTAGCAAGACAGTTCGTTATATACGTATACCCGATGTGAGATTAAAACTCAGAAAGGAGACAAATATTTGCCCAACCGGTTTATTGTAGAAAGTTTTGGTTAGCTAGGCCGGGGGATGGGAGGCGGGATGACGAAAGCAATAGTAAAAAGACAGAAAAGAAAAGCAAGGATTTGTTACAGGAATGCAGAGATGGTTACCACCGCAGTGTGACAGTGTTTCATGATTCTGGTTGGAAGCAGGGGTGGAGGGGCAGGTTCTCTTTCTCGGTCGATCACAGGCGGAAGGAAAACACAACAAGGGAAAAGCGCGCACAAAGGTTTTGCAGAGTCCATACACATATATATATACTGTCTGGTTCTCCTTGGGTTGCTCATAGTAACGGCACGTCCAGCACCGGTGCAACAGTCAGAACAGACAGAAGTAAAGAAGGCACTGGGAATTGACGGGCGTTTATTCTGCTCCCCGGCCCCGTCTTCCAGCTCAGGGGGCTGAGTACCCTGAGAATAGCAGGTCTCACTGCTAAAGACGGAAGTGAAGAAGGCATTGAGAACTTCAGCCTTTTCCTCCTCCTCGGTGGTGATGTTCCCCACCACGTCGAATAAAGAAGGGAGATTCTCCTTGGCCCTCCTCTTGCTACTAATATGTTCGTAAAAACATTGTTTTCATCATCTCGAACAATGGCGGCCAGACTAAGGTCTTGCTGGGCTTTGGCTTGTCGAATTTTCTCCCTGCGCATGCTAGCAACATCCTGGCACTCTCCCCGAGTTGCCCGTCCTTCATCCAAAGATGGCAAACTCCTGGCCTGCTCCGCCAACATTTGACGGTCATTTGACGGGAGGGATCGGCACCAAAAAGCCCCCAGCGCCTAAGTCCCTGAGCCCCGATAAGCACCGGGCCGACGGGAGCGGAGCCGCCTACAGGGCGGGGACAAGCTTAAAGGGCAGGCGAGACAGCCAACCGAGGCGCGAGAACGGCCGGCACGGCTCTGTCGGCCCAATGAGCGCCGCCGAGGGCCGTGCCGAGCCGAGCCGAGCCGAGCCGAGCCGAGCCGAGCCGAGGAGCTTTGGGGCTGAGGGAGTGTTGTAGGGAGCGGGCGCCGTCATGGCCGGCGGGATCGTTAGGTCGCCGGTCGCCTGGCGCGGTGGCGCCGCTCTCTTGGGAAAAGTCGCCCGCCAGGAGTTCTCTGCCAACGTTATCCGCGAGGAGGAGCCGTTGTGGACGAGGAGGTAGCCGCGGCTTTGTCGTGCGTCGCGCGATTCTTCCCTTGCCCTCCCGTCCCACCCCTCCCCCACCCTAGCGCGCTCGCAGGCCCTCTGGAACGAGCGCCCGTTGCGGTGCCGGCGAGTGCGGCGGGGCGAGCGGCGACCTTGCCGCGGGGCGGGGCGGGGCGGGGCGGGGCGGGCGGACGGGCCTTTCTGGCTGGTGATGCTCGCTACTGCAGCGCCTCCTCTAAAACCCCGCGCTCCTTCGGTGCCACGGGGCTGCCGTGGCGCATACTGGGTCGCTGGTGCCGTCTGGCTCGCCTGGCTTCCCTGCGCCACCGTGTGGTTGTGTGCGCGTGTGTAGAGGCGGGCCTGTGACGCTGAAGCGCTGGGTGGCAGCCGCGGGCGCTTGCCGCGCGCGATATCTATCCCTTTGTCGCTGCTAGTCGTGCTAGTTCCATTCGAATTAGTTGACCGTTTCCTACAGGCCGGTGGTATTCACGTGTCGAAGGCGATAACCTTTGCCTCGACGTGGAAGTGTCTGACGTAGCGCCAGCCTCACCGTGCTAATCCAAAGCGTTCTTTCACCGGAGTCCGCGGTGTTCTTGAGGATGGAGTGTTAACACGGCCTCCGTCGGGATAACCCCAGGTTCTTTGAAAATGCCTTGGTCAAAAGTAGGATAGGAAGGCAATATTTGGCCATAACTGAAGGATGGTGAGCCACCGTTTGCCGCTTGAGTGGTTAAGCAGGGTCTTAATATGAGAGTGAAATAAGCGCAAATGGAGGTGCTTTTGTTTGGGTTTAAAATCGCTCTGTGCTCGTAGCAGCAGGAGCCTGTGAAAACATGGTTTGTGCATAGAAGGGAGAGGGCTTTGCCAATTCAAAGATCCCTTAGGAAGAATCGCTGTTTTGTCTTGCGTTTGGGGTACGCGTTCAGTGGGGCGTAGCGATCTGCTTCAGCTATTGCCTTTCTCCGAAGCCAATCCCGTTTTAAGCGTGTCCTCTTCCTCCAGTGCCTTGCGTTCCATGATATTTCACCGCAAGCTCCTACGCTTTTTTCCTAGCCGTTCCTGAGAAGGCCGTTGTGAGGTTATCCGGAGCAGAAGATTGTGGCGCACCTGTAAGTACCGTGGAAACTTTCTGTACTCTAAACGGTGCCTGTAAGTGGTATGTAATTTAGTAGGCTCTGTCCCGTCGCCTCGTTTCCTCTTGGTGTTGCAAAGAGGCACAGTAGGCTATCTGGGGCTTCCCGACGCCATAATCTTTTGCCTCTAGCTTGTAACGGAGCTGAGCGTTTTGACTAAGGGAAGTGAGAGAAAGCGATGCTCATTTCTGGGTACGTACTTGTAGTGCAAAATGCAGTGCTGTTCAGAAGTATGGCCCGATGCCTGTTCTCGCTGTTTCCAGACAGTGGTCATGGCTCTAATATGGAGAAGAGGGCTTGGGGTTTTGAGCAGGTCGGAGGCGAGGAAGGAGAGAGCTGGCTGAGGGGTGCTGGATGTTTCATTTTCAGCTACAGAAGTCAAGTCCCATGGCTTTGGCGTGGGCTCACAAAGCCTACATCGAGTTTTTCTTTTCTGCCGGAAAGACTTAGGTTGCCCGAAGATACAATGGGGGGCTGGAAGCCCGAGACCAATCTGGCTTCTGTGCTCGATTTGTAGTCCGTTACTCTCTAGCTGGGGGTGGGGAGGGGGTTTAGAAGAAAAGGAAAAAAAAAAAAGATGGCAAGTCCCATAGCTGTCCCTCCCCCCATTATGCGTAATCGGACTTTGTAGCTTTGCTTGGAACGTGTCAGTTGCAGAAAGGCAGTAATTTGAAGAGCAGCGCTTGAATGGCAAAGAACTAGTTAACCGCGTTCTGTGGATGGTTCTCTGCTCACCTTCCTTGGCTTCCTGCCCTCTCCACTCTTCATTGTGTTGTGGCATGCTCCGTTACGTAACGTTATTTCCTTCTCCAGCTTCTTGGCCGTTTGATGATTGTTGGCGAGAAGTGTGCTGCTAACCTGGGCCTGACCAATGGATTCCGGATGGCTGTGAGATACCCACCCTCAGTCCCTTCAGACTACCGCGCACGTCTCTGTATTCTGGATGGCCGTCAGTTGGGCCAGCCTCCTGGCTAAGATGTTTGCACCGCAGGAGTTGCTGCACGCGTACGGATCGCCACCGAATGGATTTCACGTGTTGCCCGTCAGCCTAGCCACCGTTGACATATAATTGTTTTTGGTGGGTGTCTGTGGAGGGCAATGAAAAGCTTTGAGCAGCATTTGCACAATAAAGATGGAGCATGGGGATATCATCTCTGTCTCGCTTGTCTTACTGATGGAAATGATTCTGCAAGTTAAAACGGTGGGTCTCCGTCTCCCAAAGACAATATAGGATGTGCTGTGTGTTTGAGGCCTTGCCGTCTTCCCCCAGCTTCCAAATAAAAGGGCGTGGGTTTTATCGCGTACTAGCAGCATCGACAAGCAGCAGGCGTAGAATTAGAGAAGAATAACGTAGGAAGAATGCTTCCAGCTGTCGTCTGATGTTTGGCCCCGTCCCGAGGCCGAACAAACTCCACCCGCATGATTTCTGACCGGTGCACGTCAGCCTGTTTTTAAGCAATCTCGGAGTTTTGACACTGCTTTCTTTTCAGTCGCGGATTTTGCGACGTAGAGAAATAATTTCTCCCTCGGAAACTTTCCCAAATGGAAAAGACTTTGTGATACTTGAGTCGGCGATTGTTGCGCTTCTGCTGTCTTTGAGACTCAGCTGCCCTTCTCCATTTCTCTGTTTTTAATATGAACAAAACATTAAAAAAAAAAAAAAAAAAAAAAAAGGAGTATTGTTCCGTAACCAGAAGGGGGAGTAGCTACAGGCACCGTAAGGCTTTTACATGTAATCACCTCTCGCGCTTTGTTAGGCCTCTGGCTTTGCTTGAGTCTTTGTTGAATTGCGATTGCATTCAAGGCTTACTGGAGTGGGGGAGTTTCAAAATGCTAATAAATATTTGCATTAGAAATTAAAGACTTGAAACTTGCTAAATGAAATTATTGTGCGGCCGTTCCTCAAAGAATCTCGATTTGTCAGCAGTAGATCCGCTTGCGGGACTGACGATCGCAGCTGTGAATGACTCTGAATTAAACTGTTTGAAGAAGCGGAATAAGACAACTTGTTACGTTTTTCTGAATATCCAACCTGAAGCTCCCCCCGGCGCAGCGCAAGGCCGTTACCTCTTGTCCCGTCGCTAGTTACCTGGGAGAAGCGGCCAACCCCCACCACGCTACAAGCACCTTTTGGGTAGTTGTAAAGAGGCGATAAGGTCTCTCTCCCCTGAGCCTCCCCTCCTCCGGACGAAACAATCCCAGTTCTCTCAGCCGCTACCCATAGGTCTTGTGCTCCAGTCCCTTCACCAGCTTTGTTGCCCTCCTCTGGCCACGCTCCAGAGCCTCAACGTCTTTCTTGTAGTGAGGAGCCCAAAGCTGCACGCAGTACTCGAGGAGCGGCCTCACCAGCGCCGAGTACAGAGGGATGATCACCTCCCTCGTCCTGCTGACTACATGATTTCTGATCCAAGCCAGGATGCCGTTGGCCTTCTTGGCCCCCTGGGCACGCTCCTGGCTCATGTTCAGGCGGCTGTTGACTAATGCCTCCAGATCCGTTTCCTCCGCGCAGCTTTCCAGCCTCTCTGCCCCGAGCCTGTTGCGTTGCATGGGGTTGTTGTGAACAAAGTGCAGGACCCGGCGTTTGGTCTCGTAGATGCTCCTGCAATTGGCCTCGGCCCAGCGATCCAGCCTATCCGGATCCCTGTGTAGGGCCTTCCTACCCTCAGGCAGATCAAGCCTTCCTCCCAACATGGTGTCGCCTGCAAACTTACTGAGGGTGCGCTCAATCCCCTCGTCCAGATCATCAACTGAAATAGAAATCAGGACCGGACCAAACGCTGACTCCCTGGGGAACGCCGCTAGCATACACCGCCAGCTGGATTGAACTCCATTCAGCACCACTCTCTGGGCCTGGCCGTCCAGCCAGGTTCTGACCCGGCAGAGTACACCTGCCCAAGCCATGGGCTGCCATCTTCTCTGGGAGAATACCGTGGGAGGCAGAGTCAAAGGCTTCACTGAAGTCTAGGTAGACTACATCCACAGCCTTTGCCTCATCCACTAGTCGGGTCACCTGGTCATGGAAGGAGATCGGGTCGGTCAAGCAGGACCTGTCTTTAAGGAACCCGCGCTGGCTAGGCCCGGTCCCCTGGTTGTCCAGCACACGCCCTGTGATCTCACTCTGGGTGATCTCCTCCATGACCTTCCCCGATACTGAGGTCAGGCTGACAGGCCTGTAGTTCCCCAGATCCTCCATCCGACCCTTCTTGGAGGTGGGCGTCTGTGTGGCTCCATGTATCGGTAGCAAGACAGTTCGTTATATACGTATACCCGATGTGAGATTAAAACTCAGAAAGGAGACAAATATTTGCCCAACCGGTTTATTGTAGAAAGTTTTGGTTAGCTAGGCCGGGGGATGGGAGGCGGGATGACGAAAGCAATAGTAAAAAGACAGAAAAGAAAAGCAAGGATTTGTTACAGGAATGCAGAGATGGTTACCACCGCAGTGTGACAGTGTTTCATGATTCTGGTTGGAAGCAGGGGTGGAGGGGCAGGTTCTCTTTCTCGGTCGATCACAGGCGGAAGGAAAACACAACAAGGGAAAAGCGCGCACAAAGGTTTTGCAGAGTCCATACACATATATATATACTGTCTGGTTCTCCTTGGGTTGCTCATAGTAACGGCACGTCCAGCACCGGTGCAACAGTCAGAACAGACAGAAGTAAAGAAGGCACTGGGAATTGAGGGGCGTTTATTCTGCTCCCCGGCCCCGTCTTCCAGCTCAGGGGGCTGAGTACCCTGAGAATAGCAGGTCTCACTGCTAAAGACGGAAGTGAAGAAGGCATTGAGAACTTCAGCCTTTTCCTCCTCCTCGGTGGTGATGTTCCCCACCACGTCGAATAAAGAAGGGAGATTCTCCTTGGCCCTCCTCTTGCTACTAATATGTTCGTAAAAACATTGTTTTCATCATCTCGAACAATGGCGGCCAGACTAAGGTCTTGCTGGGCTTTGGCTTGTCGAATTTTCTCCCTGCGCATGCTAGCAACATCCTGGCACTCTCCCCGAGTTGCCCGTCCTTCATCCAAAGATGGCAAACTCCTGGCCTGCTCCGCCAACATTTGACGGTCATTTGACGGGAGGGATCGGCACCAAAAAGCCCCCAGCGCCTAAGTCCCTGAGCCCCGATAAGCACCGGGCCGACGGGAGCGGAGCCGCCTACAGGGCGGGGACAAGCTTAAAGGGCAGGCGAGACAGCCAACCGAGGCGCGAGAACGGCCGGCACGGCTCTGTCGGCCCAATGAGCGCCGCCGAGGGCCGTGCCGAGCCGAGCCGAGCCGAGCCGAGCCGAGCCGAGCCGAGGAGCTTTGGGGCTGAGGGAGTGTTGTAGCGAGCGGGCGCCGTCATGGCCGGCGGGATCGTTAGGTCGCCGGTCGCCTGGCGCGGTGGCGCCGCTCTCTTGGGAAAAGTCGCCCGCCAGGAGTTCTCTGCCAACGTTATCCGCGAGGAGGAGCCGTTGTGGACGAGGAGGTAGCCGCGGCTTTGTCGTGCGTCGCGCGATTCTTCCCTTGCCCTCCCGTCCCACCCCTCCCCCACCCTAGCGCGCTCGCAGGCCCTCTGGAACGAGCGCCCGTTGCGGTGCCGGCGAGTGCGGCGGGGCGAGCGGCGACCTTGCCGCGGGGCGGGGCGTGGCGGGGCGGGCGGACGGGCCTTTCTGGCTGGTGATGCTCGCTACTGCAGCGCCTCCTCTAAAACCCCGCGCTCCTTCGGTGCCACGGGGCTGCCGTGGCGCATACTGGGTCGCTGGTGCCGTCTGGCTCGCCTGGCTTCCCTGCGCCACCGTGTGGTTGTGTGCGCGTGTGTAGAGGCGGGCCTGTGACGCTGAAGCGCTGGGTGGCAGCCGCGGGCGCTTGCCGCGCGCGATATCTATCCCTTTGGCGCTTCTAGTCGTGCTAGTTCCATTCGAATTAGTTGACCGTTTCCTACAGGCCGCTGGTATTCACGTGTCGAAGGCGATAACCTTTGCCTCGACGTGGAAGTGTCTGACGTAGCGCCAGCCTCACCGTGCTAATCCAAAGCGTTCTTTCACCGGAGTCCGCGGTGTTCTTGAGGATGGAGTGTTAACACGGCCTCCGTCGGGATAACCCCAGGTTCTTTGAAAATGCCTTGGTCAAAAGTAGGATAGGAAGGCAATATTTGGCCATAACTGAAGGATGGTGAGCCACCGTTTGCCGCTTGAGTGGTTAAGCAGGGTCTTAATATGAGAGTGAAATAAGCGCAAATGGAGGTGCTTTTGTTTGGGTTTAAAATCGCTCTGTGCTCGTAGCAGCAGGAGCCTGTGAAAACATGGTTTGTGCATAGAAGGGAGAGGGCTTTGCCAATTCAAAGATCACTTAGGAAGAATCGCTGTTTTGTCTTGCGTTTGGGGTACGCGTTCAGTGGGGCGTAGCGATCTGCTTCAGCTATTGCCTTTCTCCGAAGCCAATCCCGTTTTAAGCGTGTCCTCTTCCTCCAGTGCCTTGCGTTCCATGATATTTCACCGCAAGCTCCTACGCTTTTTTCCTAGCCGTTCCTGAGAAGGCCGTTGTGAGGTTATCCGGAGCAGAAGATTGTGGCGCACCTGTAAGTACCGTGGAAACTTTCTGTACTCTAAACGGTGCCTGTAAGTGGTATGTAATTTAGTAGGCTCTGTCCCGTCGCCTCGTTTCCTCTTGGTGTTGCAAAGAGGCACAGTAGGCTATCTGGGGCTTCCCAACGCCATAATCTTTTGCCTCTAGCTTGTAACGGAGCTGAGCGTTTTGACTAAGGGAAGTGAGAGAAAGCGATGCTCATTTCTGGGTACGTACTTGTAGTGCAAAATGCAGTGCTGTTCAGAAGTATGGCCCGATGCCTGTTCTCGCTGTTTCCAGACAGTGGTCATGGCTCTAATATGGAGAAGAGGGCTTGGGGTTTTGAGCAGGTCGGAGGCGAGGAAGGAGAGAGCTGGCTGAGGGGTGCTGGATGTTTCATTTTCAGCTACAGAAGTCAAGTCCCATGGCTTTGGCGTGGGCTCACAAAGCCTACATCGAGTTTTTCTTTTCTGCCGGAAAGACTTAGGTTGCCCGAAGATACAATGGGGGGCTGGAAGCCCGAGACCAATCTGGCTTCTGTGCTCGATTTGTAGTCCGTTACTCTCTAGCTGGGGGTGGGGAGGGGGTTTAGAAGAAAAGGAAAAAAAAAAAAGATGGCAAGTCCCATAGCTGTCCCTCCCCCCATTATGCGTAATCGGACTTTGTAGCTTTGCTTGGAACGTGTCAGTTGCAGAAAGGCAGTAATTTGAAGAGCAGCGCTTGAATGGCAAAGAACTAGTTAACCGCGTTCTGTGGATGGTTCTCTGCTCACCTTCCTTGGCTTCCTGCCCTCTCCACTCTTCATTGTGTTGTGGCATGCTCCGTTACGTAACGTTATTTCCTTCTCCAGCTTCTTGGCCGTTTGATGATTGTTGGCGAGAAGTGTGCTGCTAACCTGGGCTTGACCAATGGATTCCGGATGGCTGTGAGATACCCACCCTCAGTCCCTTCAGACTACCGCGCACGTCTCTGTATTCTGGATGGCCGTCAGTTGGGCCAGCCTCCTGGCTAAGATGTTTGCACCGCAGGAGTTGCTGCACGCGTACGGATCGCCACCGAATGGATTTCACGTGTTGCCCGTCAGCCTAGCCACCGTTGACATATAATTGTTTTTGGTGGGTGTCTGTGGAGGGCAATGAAAAGCTTTGAGCAGCATTTGCACAATAAAGATGGAGCATGGGGATATCATCTCTGTCTCTCTTGTCTTACTGATGGAAATGATTCTGCAAGTTAAAACAGTGGGTCTCCGTCTCCCAAAGACAATATAGGATGTGCTGTGTGTTTGAGGCCTTGCCGTCTTCCCCCAGCTTCCAAATAAAAGGGCGTGGGTTTTATCGCGTACTAGCAGCATCGACAAGCAGCAGGCGTAGAATTAGAGAAGAATAACGTAGGAAGAATGCTTCCAGCTGTCGTCTGATGTATGGCCCCGTCCCGAGGCCGAACAAACTCCACCCGCATGATTTCTGACCGGTGCACGTCAGCCTGTTTTTAAGCAATCTCGGAGTTTTGACACTGCTTTCTTTTCAGTCGCGGATTTTGTGACGTAGAGAAATAATTTCTCCCTCGGAAACTTTCCCAAATGGAAAAGACTTTGTGATACTTGAGTCGGCGATTGTTGCGCTTCTGCTGTCTTTGAGACTCAGCTGCCCTTCTCCATTTCTCTGTTTTTAATATGAACAAAACATTAAAAAAAAAAAAAAAAAAAAAAAAAGGAGTATTGTTCCGTAACCAGAAGGAGGAGTAGCTACAGGCACCGTAAGGCTTTTACATGTAATCACCTCTCGCGCTTTGTTAGGCCTCTGGCTTTGCTTGAGTCTTTGTTGAATTGCGATTGCATTCAAGGCTTACTGGAGTGGGGGAGTTTCAAAATGCTAATAAATATTTGCATTAGAAATTAAAGACTTGAAACTTGCTAAATGAAATTATTGTGCGGCCGTTCCTCAAAGAATCTCGATTTGTCAGCAGTAGATCCGCTTGCGGGACTGACGATCGCAGCTGTGAATGACTCTGAATTAAACTGTTTGAAGAAGCGGAATAAGACAACTTGTTACGTTTTTCTGAATATCCAACCTGAAGCTCCCCCCGGCGCAACTTAAGGCCGTTACCTCTTGTCCCGTCGCTAGTTACCTGGGAGAAGCGGCCAACCCCCACCACGCTACAAGCACCTTTTGGGTAGTTGTAAAGAGGCGATAAGGTCTCTCTCCCCTGAGCCTCCCCTCCTCCGGACGAAACAATCCCAGTTCTCTCAGCCGCTACCCATAGGTCTTGTGCTCCAGTCCCTTCACCAGCTTTGTTGCCCTCCTCTGGCCACGCTCCAGAGCCTCAACGTCTTTCTTGTAGTGAGGAGCCCAAAGCTGCACGCAGTACTCGAGGAGCGGCCTCACCAGCGCCGAGTACAGAGGGATGATCACCTCCCTCGTCCTGCTGACTACATGATTTCTGATCCAAGCCAGGATGCCGTTGGCCTTCTTGGCCCCCTGGGCACGCTCCTGGCTCATGTTCAGGCGGCTGTTGACTAATGCCTCCAGATCCGTTTCCTCCGCGCAGCTTTCCAGCCTCTCTGCCCCGAGCCTGTTGCGTTGCATGGGGTTGTTGTGAACAAAGTGCAGGACCCGGCGTTTGGTCTCGTAGATGCTCCTGCAATTGGCCTCGGCCCAGCGATCCAGCCTATCCGGATCCCTGTGTAGGGCCTTCCTACCCTCAGGCAGATCAAGCCTTCCTCCCAACATGGTGTCGCCTGCAAACTTACTGAGGGTGCGCTCAATCCCCTCGTCCAGATCATCAACTGAAATAGAAATCAGGACCGGACCAAACGCTGACTCCCTGGGGAACGCCGCTAGCATACACCGCCAGCTGGATTGAACTCCATTCAGCACCACTCTCTGGGCCTGGCCGTCCAGCCAGGTTCTGACCCGGCAGAGTACACCTGCCCAAGCCATGGGCTGCCATCTTCTCTGGGAGAATACCGTGGGAGGCAGAGTCAAAGGCTTCACTGAAGTCTAGGTAGACTACATCCACAGCCTTTGCCTCATCCACTAGTCGGGTCACCTGGTCATGGAAGGAGATCGGGTCGGTCAAGCAGGACCTGTCTTTAAGGAACCCGCGCTGGCTAGGCCCGGTCCCCTGGTTGTCCAGCACACGCCCTGTGATCTCACTCTGGGTGATCTCCTCCATGACCTTCCCCGATACTGAGGTCAGGCTGACAGGCCTGTAGTTCCCCAGATCCTCCATCCGACCCTTCTTGGAGGTGGGCGTCTGTGTGGCTCCATGTATCGGTAGCAAGACAGTTCGTTATATACGTATACCCGATGTGAGATTAAAACTCAGAAAGGTGACAAATATTTGCCCAACCGGTTTATTGTAGAAAGTTTTGGTTAGCTAGGCCGGGGGATGGGAGGCGGGATGACGAAAGCAATAGTAAAAAGACAGAAAAGAAAAGCAAGGATTTGTTACAGGAATGCAGAGATGGTTACCACCGCAGTGTGACAGTGTTTCATGATTCTGGTTGGAAGCAGGGGTGGAGGGGCAGGTTCTCTTTCTCGGTCGATCACAGGCGGAAGGAAAACACAACAAGGGAAAAGCGCGCACAAAGGTTTTGCAGAGTCCATACACATATATATATACTGTCTGGTTCTCCTTGGGTTGCTCATAGTAACGGCACGTCCAGCACCGGTGCAACAGTCAGAACAGACAGAAGTAAAGAAGGCACTGGGAATTGAGGGGCGTTTATTCTGCTCCCCGGCCCCGTCTTCCAGCTCAGGGGGCTGAGTACCCTGAGAATAGCAGGTCTCACTGCTAAAGACGGAAGTGAAGAAGGCGTTGAGAACTTCAGCCTTTTCCTCCTCCTCGGTGGTGATGTTCCCCACCGCGTCGAATAAAGAAGGGAGATTCTCCTTGGCCCTCCTCTTGCTACTAATATGTTCGTAAAAACATTGTTTTCATCATCTCGAACAATGGCGGCCAGACTAAGGTCTTGCTGGGCTTTGGCTTGTCGAATTTTCTCCCTGCGCATGCTAGCAACATCCTGGCACTCTCCCCGAGTTGCCCGTCCTTCATCCAAAGATGGCAAACTCCTGGCCTGCTCCGCCAACATTTGACGGTCATTTGACGGGAGGGATCGGCACCAAAAAGCCCCCAGCGCCTAAGTCCCTGAGCCCCGATAAGCACCGGGCCGACGGGAGCGGAGCCGCCTACAGGGCGGGGACAAGCTTAAAGGGCAGGCGAGACAGCCAACCGAGGCGCGAGAACGGCCGGCACGGCTCTGTCGGCCCAATGAGCGCCGCCGAGGGCCGTGCCGAGCCGAGCCGAGCCGAGCCGAGCCGAGCCGAGCCGAGCCGAGCCGAGCCGAGCCGAGCCGAGCCGAGCCGAGGAGCTTTGGGGTTGAGGGAGTGTTGTAGCGAGCGGGCGCCGTCATGGCCGGCGGGATCGTTAGGTCGCCGGTCGCCTGGCGCGGTGGCGCCGCTCTCTTGGGAAAAGTCGCCCGCCAGGAGTTCTCTGCCAACGTTATCCGCGAGGAGGAGCCGTTGTGGACGAGGAGGTAGCCGCGGCTTTGTCGTGCGTCGCGCGATTCTTCCCTTGCCCTCCCGTCCCACCCCTCCCCCACCCTAGCGCGCTCGCAGGCCCTCTGGAACGAGCGCCCGTTGCGGTGCCGGCGAGTGCGGCGGGGCGAGCGGCGACCTTGCCGCGGGGCGGGGCGTGGCGGGGCGGGCGGACGGGCCTTTCTGGCTGGTGATGCTCGCTACTGCAGCGCCTCCTCTAAAACCCCGCGCTCCTTCGGTGCCACGGGGCTGCCGTGGCGCATACTGGGTCGCTGGTGCCGTCTGGCTCGCCTGGCTTCCCTGCGCCACCGTGTGGTTGTGTGCGCGTGTGTAGAGGCGGGCCTGTGACGCTGAAGCGCTGGGTGGCAGCCGCGGGCGCTTGCCGCGCGCGATATCTATCCCTTTGGCGCTTCTAGTCGTGCTAGTTCCATTCGAATTAGTTGACCGTTTCCTACAGGCCGCTGGTATTCACGTGTCGAAGGCGATAACCTTTGCCTCGACGTGGAAGTGTCTGACGTAGCGCCAGCCTCACCGTGCTAATCCAAAGCGTTCTTTCACCGGAGTCCGCGGTGTTCTTGAGGATGGAGTGTTAACACGGCCTCCGTCGGGATAACCCCAGGTTCTTTGAAAATGCCTTGGTCAAAAGTAGGATAGGAAGGCAATATTTGGCCATAACTGAAGGATGGTGAGCCACCGTTTGCCGCTTGAGTGGTTAAGCAGGGTCTTAATATGAGAGTGAAATAAGCGCAAATGGAGGTGCTTTTGTTTGGGTTTAAAATCGCTCTGTGCTCGTAGCAGCAGGAGCCTGTGAAAACATGGTTTGTGCATAGAAGGGAGAGGGCTTTGCCAATTCAAAGATCCCTTAGGAAGAATCGCTGTTTTGTCTTGCGTTTGGGGTACGCGTTCAGTGGGGCGTAGCGATCTGCTTCAGCTATTGCCTTTCTCCGAAGCCAATCCCGTTTTAAGCGTGTCCTCTTCCTCCAGTGCCTTGCGTTCCATGATATTTCACCGCAAGCTCCTACGCTTTTTTCCTAGCCGTTCCTGAGAAGGCCGTTGTGAGGTTATCCGGAGCAGAAGATTGTGGCGCACCTGTAAGTACCGTGGAAACTTTCTGTACTCTAAACGGTGCCTGTAAGTGGTATGTAATTTAGTAGGCTCTGTCCCGTCGCCTCGTTTCCTCTTGGTGTTGCAAAGAGGCACAGTAGGCTATCTGGGGCTTCCCGACGCCATAATCTTTTGCCTCTAGCTTGTAACAGAGCTGAGCGTTTTGACTAAGGGAAGTGAGAGAAAGCGATGCTCATTTCTGGGTACGTACTTGTAGTGCAAAATGCAGTGCTGTTCAGAAGTATGGCCCGATGCCTGTTCTCGCTGTTTCCAGACAGTGGTCATGGCTCTAATATGGAGAAGAGGGCTTGGGGTTTTGAGCAGGTCGGAGGCGAGGAAGGAGAGAGCTGGCTGAGGGGTGCTGGATGTTTCATTTTCAGCTACAGAAGTCAAGTCCCATGGCTTTGGCGTGGGCTCACAAAGCCTACATCGAGTTTTTCTTTTCTGCCGGAAAGACTTAGGTTGCCCGAAGATACAATGGGGGGCTGGAAGCCCGAGACCAATCTGGCTTCTGTGCTCGATTTGTAGTCCGTTACTCTCTAGCTGGGGGTGGGGAGGGGGTTTAGAAGAAAAGGAAAAAAAAAAAAGATGGCAAGTCCCATAGCTGTCCCTCCCCCCATTATGCGTAATCGGACTTTGTAGCTTTGCTTGGAACGTGTCAGTTGCAGAAAGGCAGTAATTTGAAGAGCAGCGCTTGAATGGCAAAGAACTAGTTAACCGCGTTCTGTGGATGGTTCTCTGCTCACCTTCCTTGGCTTCCTGCCCTCTCCACTCTTCATTGTGTTGTGGCATGCTCCGTTACGTAACGTTATTTCCTTCTCCAGCTTCTTGGCCGTTTGATGATTGTTGGCGAGAAGTGTGCTGCTAACCTGGGCCTGACCAATGGATTCCGGATGGCTGTGAGATACCCACCCTCAGTCCCTTCAGACTACCGCGCACGTCTCTGTATTCTGGATGGCCGTCAGTTGGGCCAGCCTCCTGGCTAAGATGTTTGCACCACAGGAGTTGCTGCACGCGTACGGATCGCCACCGAATGGATTTCACGTGTTGCCCGTCAGCCTAGCCACCGTTGACATATAATTGTTTTTGGTGGGTGTCTGTGGAGGGCAATGAAAAGCTTTGAGCAGCATTTGCACAATAAAGATGGAGCATGGGGATATCATCTCTGTCTCTCTTGTCTTACTGATGGAAATGATTCTGCAAGTTAAAACGGTGGGTCTCCGTCTCCCAAAGACAATATAGGATGTGCTGTGTGTTTGAGGCCTTGCCGTCTTCCCCCAGCTTCCAAATAAAAGGGCGTGGGTTTTATCGCGTACTAGCAGCATCGACAAGCAGCAGGCGTAGAATTAGAGAAGAATAACGTAGGAAGAATGCTTCCAGCTGTCGTCTGATGTATGGCCCCGTCCCGAGGCCGAACAAACTCCACCCGCATGATTTCTGACCGGTGCACGTCAGCCTGTTTTTAAGCAATCTCGGAGTTTTGACACTGCTTTCTTTTCAGTCGCGGATTTTGCGACGTAGAGAAATAATTTCTCCCTCAGAAACTTTCCCAAATGGAAAAGACTTTGTGATACTTGAGTCGGCGATTGTTGCGCTTCTGCTGTCTTTGAGACTCAGCTGCCCTTCTCCATTTCTCTGTTTTTAATATGAACAAAACATTAAAAAAAAAAAAAAAAAAAAAAAAAGGAGTATTGTTCCGTAACCAGAAGGAGGAGTAGCTACAGGCACCGTAAGGCTTTTACATGTAATCACCTCTCGCGCTTTGTTAGGCCTCTGGCTTTGCTTGAGTCTTTGTTGAATTGCGATTGCATTCAAGGCTTACTGGAGTGGGGGAGTTTCAAAATGCTAATAAATATTTGCATTAGAAATTAAAGACTTGAAACTTGCTAAATGAAATTATTGTGCGGCCGTTCCTCAAAGAATCTCGATTTGTCAGCAGTAGATCCGCTTGCGGGACTGACGATCGCAGCTGTGAATGACTCTGAATTAAACTGTTTGAAGAAGCGGAATAAGACAACTTGTTACGTTTTTCTGAATATCCAACCTGAAGCTCCCCCCGGCGCAGCGCAAGGCCGTTACCTCTTGTCCCGTCGCTAGTTACCTGGGAGAAGCGGCCAACCCCCACCACGCTACAAGCACCTTTTGGGTAGTTGTAAAGAGGCGATAAGGTCTCTCTCCCCTGAGCCTCCCCTCCTCCGGACGAAACAATCCCAGTTCTCTCAGCCGCTACCCATAGGTCTTGTGCTCCAGTCCCTTCACCAGCTTTGTTGCCCTCCTCTGGCCACGCTCCAGAGCCTCAACGTCTTTCTTGTAGTGAGGAGCCCAAAGCTGCACGCAGTACTCGAGGAGCGGCCTCACCAGCGCCGAGTACAGAGGGATGATCACCTCCCTCGTCCTGCTGACTACATGATTTCTGATCCAAGCCAGGATGCCGTTGGCCTTCTTGGCCCCCTGGGCACGCTCCTGGCTCATGTTCAGGCGGCTGTTGACTAATGCCTCCAGATCCGTTTCCTCCGCGCAGCTTTCCAGCCTCTCTGCCCCGAGCCTGTTGCGTTGCATGGGGTTGTTGTGAACAAAGTGCAGGACCCGGCGTTTGGTCTCGTAGATGCTCCTGCAATTGGCCTCGGCCCAGCGATCCAGCCTATCCGGATCCCTGTGTAGGGCCTTCCTACCCTCAGGCAGATCAAGCCTTCCTCCCAACATGGTGTCGCCTGCAAACTTACTGAGGGTGCGCTCAATCCCCTCGTCCAGATCATCAACTGAAATAGAAATCAGGACCGGACCAAACGCTGACTCCCTGGGGAACGCCGCTAGCATACACCGCCAGCTGGATTGAACTCCATTCAGCACCACTCTCTGGGCCTGGCCGTCCAGCCAGGTTCTGACCCGGCAGAGTACACCTGCCCAAGCCATGGGCTGCCATCTTCTCTGGGAGAATACCGTGGGAGGCAGAGTCAAAGGCTTCACTGAAGTCTAGGTAGACTACATCCACAGCCTTTGCCTCATCCACTAGTCGGGTCACCTGGTCATGGAAGGAGATCGGGTCGGTCAAGCAGGACCTGTCTTTAAGGAACCCGCGCTGGCTAGGCCCGGTCCCCTGGTTGTCCAGCACACGCCCTGTGATCTCACTCTGGGTGATCTCCTCCATGACCTTCCCCGATACTGAGGTCAGGCTGACAGGCCTGTAGTTCCCCAGATCCTCCATCCGACCCTTCTTGGAGGTGGGCGTCTGTGTGGCTCCATGTATCGGTAGCAAGACAGTTCGTTATATACGTATACCCGATGTGAGATTAAAACTCAGAAAGGTGACAAATATTTGCCCAACCGGTTTATTGTAGAAAGTTTTGGTTAGCTAGGCCGGGGGATGGGAGGCGGGATGACGAAAGCAATAGTAAAAAGACAGAAAAGAAAAGCAAGGATTTGTTACAGGAATGCAGAGATGGTTACCACCGCAGTGTGACAGTGTTTCATGATTCTGGTTGGAAGCAGGGGTGGAGGGGCAGGTTCTCTTTCTCGGTCGATCACAGGCGGAAGGAAAACACAACAAGGGAAAAGCGCGCACAAAGGTTTTGCAGAGTCCATACACATATATATATACTGTCTGGTTCTCCTTGGGTTGCTCATAGTAACGGCACGTCCAGCACCGGTGCAACAGTCAGAACAGACAGAAGTAAAGAAGGCACTGGGAATTGAGGGGCGTTTATTCTGCTCCCCGGCCCCGTCTTCCAGCTCAGGGGGCTGAGTACCCTGAGAATAGCAGGTCTCACTGCTAAAGACGGAAGTGAAGAAGGCGTTGAGAACTTCAGCCTTTTCCTCCTCCTCGGTGGTGATGTTCCCCACCGCGTCGAATAAAGAAGGGAGATTCTCCTTGGCCCTCCTCTTGCTACTAATATGTTCGTAAAAACATTGTTTTCATCATCTCGAACAATGGCGGCCAGACTAAGGTCTTGCTGGGCTTTGGCTTGTCGAATTTTCTCCCTGCGCATGCTAGCAACATCCTGGCACTCTCCCCGAGTTGCCCGTCCTTCATCCAAAGATGGCAAACTCCTGGCCTGCCCCGCCAACATTTGACGGTCATTTGACGGGAGGGATCGGCACCAAAAAGCCCCCAGCGCCTAAGTCCCTGAGCCCCGATAAGCACCGGGCCGACGGGAGCGGAGCCGCCTACAGGGCGGGGACAAGCTTAAAGGGCAGGCGAGACAGCCAACCGAGGCGCGAGAACGGCCGGCACGGCTCTGTCGGCCCAATGAGCGCCGCCGAGGGCCGTGCCGAGCCGAGCCGAGCCGAGCCGAGGAGCTTTGGGGCTGAGGGAGTGTTGTAGCGAGCGGGCGCCGTCATGGCCGGCGGGATCGTTAGGTCGCCGGTCGCCTGGCGCGGTGGCGCCGCTCTCTTGGGAAAAGTCGCCCGCCAGGAGTTCTCTGCCAACGTTATCCGCGAGGAGGAGCCGTTGTGGACGAGGAGGTAGCCGCGGCTTTGTCGTGCGTCGCGCGATTCTTCCCTTGCCCTCCCGTCCCACCCCTCCCCCACCCTAGCGCGCTCGCAGGCCCTCTGGAACGAGCGCCCGTTGCGGTGCCGGCGAGTGCGGCGGGGCGAGCGGCGACCTTGCCGCGGGGCGGGGCGTGGCGGGGCGGGCGGACGGGCCTTTCTGGCTGGTGATGCTCGCTACTGCAGCGCCTCCTCTAAAACCCCGCGCTCCTTCGGTGCCACGGGGCTGCCGTGGCGCATACTGGGTCGCTGGTGCCGTCTGGCTCGCCTGGCTTCCCTGCGCCACCGTGTGGTTGTGTGCGCGTGTGTAGAGGCGGGCCTGTGACGCTGAAGCGCTGGGTGGCAGCCGCGGGCGCTTGCCGCGCGCGATATCTATCCCTTTGGCGCTTCTAGTCGTGCTAGTTCCATTCGAATTAGTTGACCGTTTCCTACAGGCCGGTGGTATTCACGTGTCGAAGGCGATAACCTTTGCCTCGACGTGGAAGTGTCTGACGTAGCGCCAGCCTCACCGTGCTAATCCAAAGCGTTCTTTCACCGGAGTCCGCGGTGTTCTTGAGGATGGAGTGTTAACACGGCCTCCGTCGGGATAACCCCAGGTTCTTTGAAAATGCCTTGGTCAAAAGTAGGATAGGAAGGCGATATTTGGCCATAACTGAAGGATGGTGAGCCACCGTTTGCCGCTTGAGTGGTTAAGCAGGGTCTTAATATGAGAGTGAAATAAGCGCAAATGGAGGTGCTTTTGTTTGGGTTTAAAATCGCTCTGTGCTCGTAGCAGCAGGAGCCTGTGAAAACATGGTTTGTGCATAGAAGGGAGAGGGCTTTGCCAATTCAAAGATCACTTAGGAAGAATCGCTGTTTTGTCTTGCGTTTGGGGTACGCGTTCAGTGGGGCGTAGCGATCTGCTTCAGCTATTGCCTTTCTCCGAAGCCAATCCCGTTTTAAGCGTGTCCTCTTCCTCCAGTGCCTTGCGTTCCATGATATTTCACCGCAAGCTCCTACGCTTTTTTCCTAGCCGTTCCTGAGAAGGCCGTTGTGAGGTTATCCGGAGCAGAAGATTGTGGCGCACCTGTAAGTACCGTGGAAACTTTCTGTACTCTAAACGGTGCCTGTAAGTGGTATGTAATTTAGTAGGCTCTGTCCCGTCGCCTCGTTTCCTCTTGGTGTTGCAAAGAGGCACAGTAGGCTATCTGGGGCTTCCCGACGCCATAATCTTTTGCCTCTAGCTTGTAACGGAGCTGAGCGTTTTGACTAAGGGAAGTGAGAGAAAGCGATGCTCATTTCTGGGTACGTACTTGTAGTGCAAAATGCAGTGCTGTTCAGAAGTATGGCCCGATGCCTGTTCTCGCTGTTTCCAGACAGTGGTCATGGCTCTAATATGGAGAAGAGGGCTTGGGGTTTTGAGCAGGTCGGAGGCGAGGAAGGAGAGAGCTGGCTGAGGGGTGCTGGATGTTTCATTTTCAGCTACAGAAGTCAAGTCCCATGGCTTTGGCGTGGGCTCACAAAGCCTACATCGAGTTTTTCTTTTCTGCCGGAAAGACTTAGGTTGCCCGAAGATACAATGGGGGGCTGGAAGCCCGAGACCAATCTGGCTTCTGTGCTCGATTTGTAGTCCGTTACTCTCTAGCTGGGGGTGGGGAGGGGGTTTAGAAGAAAAGGAAAAAAAAAAAAGATGGCAAGTCCCATAGCTGTCCCTCCCCCCATTATGCGTAATCGGACTTTGTAGCTTTGCTTGGAACGTGTCAGTTGCAGAAAGGCAGTAATTTGAAGAGCAGCGCTTGAATGGCAAAGAACTAGTTAACCGCGTTCTGTGGATGGTTCTCTGCTCACCTTCCTTGGCTTCCTGCCCTCTCCACTCTTCATTGTGTTGTGGCATGCTCCGTTACGTAACGTTATTTCCTTCTCCAGCTTCTTGGCCGTTTGATGATTGTTGGCGAGAAGTGTGCTGCTAACCTGGGCCTGACCAATGGATTCCGGATGGCTGTGAGATACCCACCCTCAGTCCCTTCAGACTACCGCGCACGTCTCTGTATTCTGGATGGCCGTCAGTTGGGCCAGCCTCCTGGCTAAGATGTTTGCACCGCAGGAGTTGCTGCACGCGTACGGATCGCCACCGAATGGATTTCACGTGTTGCCCGTCAGCCTAGCCACCGTTGACATATAATTGTTTTTGGTGGGTGTCTGTGGAGGGCAATGAAAAGCTTTGAGCAGCATTTGCACAATAAAGATGGAGCATGGGGATATCATCTCTGTCTCTCTTGTCTTACTGATGGAAATGATTCTGCAAGTTAAAACGGTGGGTCTCCGTCTCCCAAAGACAATATAGGATGTGCTGTGTGTTTGAGGCCTTGCCGTCTTCCCCCAGCTTCCAAATAAAAGGGCGTGGGTTTTATCGCGTACTAGCAGCATCGACAAGCAGCAGGCGTAGAATTAGAGAAGAATAACGTAGGAAGAATGCTTCCAGCTGTCGTCTGATGTATGGCCCCGTCCCGAGGCCGAACAAACTCCACCCGCATGATTTCTGACCGGTGCACGTCAGCCTGTTTTTAAGCAATCTCGGAGTTTTGACACTGCTTTCTTTTCAGTCGCGGATTTTGCGACGTAGAGAAATAATTTCTCCCTCGGAAACTTTCCCAAATGGAAAAGACTTTGTGATACTTGAGTCGGCGATTGTTGCGCTTCTGCTGTCTTTGAGACTCAGCTGCCCTTCTCCATTTCTCTGTTTTTAATATGAACAAAACATTAAAAAAAAAAAAAAAAAAAAAAAAAGGAGTATTGTTCCGTAACCAGAAGGAGGAGTAGCTACAGGCACCGTAAGGCTTTTACATGTAATCACCTCTCGCGCTTTGTTAGGCCTCTGGCTTTGCTTGAGTCTTTGTTGAATTGCGATTGCATTCAAGGCTTACTGGAGTGGGGGAGTTTCAAAATGCTAATAAATATTTGCATTAGAAATTAAAGACTTGAAACTTGCTAAATGAAATTATTGTGCGGCCGTTCCTCAAAGAATCTCGATTTGTCAGCAGTAGATCCGCTTGCGGGACTGACGATCGCAGCTGTGAATGACTCTGAATTAAACTGTTTGAAGAAGCGGAATAAGACAACTTGTTACGTTTTTCTGAATATCCAACCTGAAGCTCCCCCCGGCGCAGCGCAAGGCCGTTACCTCTTGTCCCGTCGCTAGTTACCTGGGAGAAGCGGCCAACCCCCACCACGCTACAAGCACCTTTTGGGTAGTTGTAAAGAGGCGATAAGGTCTCTCTCCCCTGAGCCTCCCCTCCTCCGGACGAAACAATCCCAGTTCTCTCAGCCGCTACCCATAGGTCTTGTGCTCCAGTCCCTTCACCAGCTTTGTTGCCCTCCTCTGGCCACGCTCCAGAGCCTCAACGTCTTTCTTGTAGTGAGGAGCCCAAAGCTGCACGCAGTACTCGAGGAGCGGCCTCACCAGCGCCGAGTACAGAGGGATGATCACCTCCCTCGTCCTGCTGACTACATGATTTCTGATCCAAGCCAGGATGCCGTTGGCCTTCTTGGCCCCCTGGGCACGCTCCTGGCTCATGTTCAGGCGGCTGTTGACTAATGCCTCCAGATCCGTTTCCTCCGCGCAGCTTTCCAGCCTCTCTGCCCCGAGCCTGTTGCGTTGCATGGGGTTGTTGTGAACAAAGTGCAGGACCCGGCGTTTGGTCTCGTAGATGCTCCTGCAATTGGCCTCGGCCCAGCGATCCAGCCTATCCGGATCCCTGTGTAGGGCCTTCCTACCCTCAGGCAGATCAAGCCTTCCTCCCAACATGGTGTCGCCTGCAAACTTACTGAGGGTGCGCTCAATCCCCTCGTCCAGATCATCAACTGAAATAGAAATCAGGACCGGACCAAACGCTGACTCCCTGGGGAACGCCGCTAGCATACACCGCCAGCTGGATTGAACTCCATTCAGCACCACTCTCTGGGCCTGGCCGTCCAGCCAGGTTCTGACCCGGCAGAGTACACCTGCCCAAGCCATGGGCTGCCATCTTCTCTGGGAGAATACCGTGGGAGGCAGAGTCAAAGGCTTCACTGAAGTCTAGGTAGACTACATCCACAGCCTTTGCCTCATCCACTAGTCGGGTCACCTGGTCATGGAAGGAGATCGGGTCGGTCAAGCAGGACCTGTCTTTAAGGAACCCGCGCTGGCTAGGCCCGGTCCCCTGGTTGTCCAGCACACGCCCTGTGATCTCACTCTGGGTGATCTCCTCCATGACCTTCCCCGATACTGAGGTCAGGCTGACAGGCCTGTAGTTCCCCAGATCCTCCATCCGACCCTTCTTGGAGGTGGGCGTCTGTGTGGCTCCATGTATCGGTAGCAAGACAGTTCGTTATATACGTATACCCGATGTGAGATTAAAACTCAGAAAGGTGACAAATATTTGCCCAACCGGTTTATTGTAGAAAGTTTTGGTTAGCTAGGCCGGGGGATGGGAGGCGGGATGACGAAAGCAATAGTAAAAAGACAGAAAAGAAAAGCAAGGATTTGTTACAGGAATGCAGAGATGGTTACCACCGCAGTGTGACAGTGTTTCATGATTCTGGTTGGAAGCAGGGGTGGAGGGGCAGGTTCTCTTTCTCGGTCGATCACAGGCGGAAGGAAAACACAACAAGGGAAAAGCGCGCACAAAGGTTTTGCAGAGTCCATACACATATATATATACTGTCTGGTTCTCCTTGGGTTGCTCATAGTAACGGCACGTCCAGCACCGGTGCAACAGTCAGAACAGACAGAAGTAAAGAAGGCACTGGGAATTGAGGGGCGTTTATTCTGCTCCCCGGCCCCGTCTTCCAGCTCAGGGGGCTGAGTACCCTGAGAATAGCAGGTCTCACTGCTAAAGACGGAAGTGAAGAAGGCGTTGAGAACTTCAGCCTTTTCCTCCTCCTCGGTGGTGATGTTCCCCACCGCGTCGAATAAAGAAGGGAGATTCTCCTTGGCCCTCCTCTTGCTACTAATATGTTCGTAAAAACATTGTTTTCATCATCTCGAACAATGGCGGCCAGACTAAGGTCTTGCTGGGCTTTGGCTTGTCGAATTTTCTCCCTGCGCATGCTAGCAACATCCTGGCACTCTCCCCGAGTTGCCCGTCCTTCATCCAAAGATGGCAAACTCCTGGCCTGCTCCGCCAACATTTGACGGTCATTTGACGGGAGGGATCGGCACCAAAAAGCCCCCAGCGCCTAAGTCCCTGAGCCCCGATAAGCACCGGGCCGACGGGAGCGGAGCCGCCTACAGGGCGGGGACAAGCTTAAAGGGCAGGCGAGACAGCCAACCGAGGCGCGAGAACGGCCGGCACGGCTCTGTCGGCCCAATGAGCGCCGCCGAGGGCCGAGCCGAGCCGAGCCGAGCCGAGCCGAGCCGAGCCGAGCCGAGCCGAGCCGAGCCGAGCCGAGCCGAGCCGAGCCGAGCCGAGCCGAGCCGAGCCGAGCCGAGCCGAGCCGAGGAGCTTTGGGGCTGAGGGAGTGTTGTAGCGAGCGGGCGCCGTCATGGCCGGCGGGATCGTTAGGTCGCCGGTCGCCTGGCGCGGTGGCGCCGCTCTCTTGGGAAAAGTCGCCCGCCAGGAGTTCTCTGCCAACGTTATCCGCGAGGAGGAGCCGTTGTGGACGAGGAGGTAGCCGCGGCTTTGTCGTGCGTCGCGCGATTCTTCCCTTGCCCTCCCGTCCCACCCCTCCCCCACCCTAGCGCGCTCGCAGGCCCTCTGGAACGAGCGCCCGTTGCGGTGCCGGCGAGTGCGGCGGGGCGAGCGGCGACCTTGCCGCGGGGCGGGGCGTGGCGGGGCGGGGCGGGCGGACGGGCCTTTCTGGCTGGTGATGCTCGCTACTGCAGCGCCTCCTCTAAAACCCCGCGCTCCTTCGGTGCCACGGGGCTGCCGTGGCGCATACTGGGTCGCTGGTGCCGTCTGGCTCGCCTGGCTTCCCTGCGCCACCGTGTGGTTGTGTGCGCGTGTGTAGAGGCGGGCCTGTGACGCTGAAGCGCTGGGTGGCAGCCGCGGGCGCTTGCCGCGCGCGATATCTATCCCTTTGGCGCTTCTAGTCGTGCTAGTTCCATTCGAATTAGTTGACCGTTTCCTACAGGCCGGTGGTATTCACGTGTCGAAGGCGATAACCTTTGCCTCGACGTGGAAGTGTCTGACGTAGCGCCAGCCTCACCGTGCTAATCCAAAGCGTTCTTTCACCGGAGTCCGCGGTGTTCTTGAGGATGGAGTGTTAACACGGCCTCCGTCGGGATAACCCCAGGTTCTTTGAAAATGCCTTGGTCAAAAGTAGGATAGGAAGGCGATATTTGGCCATAACTGAAGGATGGTGAGCCACCGTTTGCCGCTTGAGTGGTTAAGCAGGGTCTTAATATGAGAGTGAAATAAGCGCAAATGGAGGTGCTTTTGTTTGGGTTTAAAATCGCTCTGTGCTCGTAGCAGCAGGAGCCTGTGAAAACATGGTTTGTGCATAGAAGGGAGAGGGCTTTGCCAATTCAAAGATCACTTAGGAAGAATCGCTGTTTTGTCTTGCGTTTGGGGTACGCGTTCAGTGGGGCGTAGCGATCTGCTTCAGCTATTGCCTTTCTCCGAAGCCAATCCCGTTTTAAGCGTGTCCTCTTCCTCCAGTGCCTTGCGTTCCATGATATTTCACCGCAAGCTCCTACGCTTTTTTCCTAGCCGTTCCTGAGAAGGCCGTTGTGAGGTTATCCGGAGCAGAAGATTGTGGCGCACCTGTAAGTACCGTGGAAACTTTCTGTACTCTAAACGGTGCCTGTAAGTGGTATGTAATTTAGTAGGCTCTGTCCCGTCGCCTCGTTTCCTCTTGGTGTTGCAAAGAGGCACAGTAGGCTATCTGGGGCTTCCCGACGCCATAATCTTTTGCCTCTAGCTTGTAACGGAGCTGAGCGTTTTGACTAAGGGAAGTGAGAGAAAGCGATGCTCATTTCTGGGTACGTACTTGTAGTGCAAAATGCAGTGCTGTTCAGAAGTATGGCCCGATGCCTGTTCTCGCTGTTTCCAGACAGTGGTCATGGCTCTAATATGGAGAAGAGGGCTTGGGGTTTTGAGCAGGTCGGAGGCGAGGAAGGAGAGAGCTGGCTGAGGGGTGCTGGATGTTTCATTTTCAGCTACAGAAGTCAAGTCCCATGGCTTTGGCGTGGGCTCACAAAGCCTACATCGAGTTTTTCTTTTCTGCCGGAAAGACTTAGGTTGCCCGAAGATACAATGGGGGGCTGGAAGCCCGAGACCAATCTGGCTTCTGTGCTCGATTTGTAGTCCGTTACTCTCTAGCTGGGGGTGGGGAGGGGGTTAGGAAGAAAAGGAAAAAAAAAAAAAAAGGTGGCAAGTCCCATAGCTGTCCCTCCCCCCATTATGCGTAATCGGACTTTGTAGCTTTGCTTGGAACGTGTCAGTTGCAGAAAGGCAGTAATTTGAAGAGCAGCGCTTGAATGGCAAAGAACTAGTTAACCGCGTTCTGTGGATGGTTCTCTGCTCGCCTTCCTTGGCTTCCTGCCCTCTCCACTCTTCATTGTGTTGTGGCATGCTCCGTTACGTAACGTTATTTCCTTCTCCAGCTTCTTGGCCGTTTGATGATTGTTGGCGAGAAGTGTGCTGCTAACCTGGGCCTGACCAATGGATTCCGGATGGCTGTGAGATACCCACCCTCAGTCCCTTCAGACTACCGCGCACGTCTCTGTATTCTGGATGGCCGTCAGTTGGGCCAGCCTCCTGGCTAAGATGTTTGCACCGCAGGAGTTGCTGCACGCGTACGGATCGCCACCGAATGGATTTCACGTGTTGCCCGTCAGCCTAGCCACCGTTGACATATAATTGTTTTTGGTGGGTGTCTGTGGAGGGCAATGAAAAGCTTTGAGCAGCATTTGCACAATAAAGATGGAGCATGGGGATATCATCTCTGTCTCTCTTGTCTTACTGATGGAAATGATTCTGCAAGTTAAAACGGTGGGTCTCCGTCTCCCAAAGACAATATAGGATGTGCTGTGTGTTTGAGGCCTTGCCGTCTTCCTCCAGCTTCTCCAGAGCCTCAACGTCTTTCTTGTCTTTGTTGAATTGCAATTGCATTCAGGGCTTACTGAACTGGGGGAGTATCAAAATGCTAATAATTATTTGGATTAAAAATTAAATACTTGAATCTCGCTAACTGGAATTATTTTGTGGCTGTTCCTCAAAGAATCTTGATTTGTCAGCAGTAGATCCTCTTGCGGGACTGACAATCGCAGCTTTGAATGAGTTTCGTGGTTTTATGATCTTTGGTTGTCAGTGTTCCATACCATAACTTCATGTAGTGCTCTGGGAGTTAAAGAGTTCTTTTTCCAGGTCCAGGTACTTGTTCCAGAAGAGAACTGCTACATCCCCCAAAGGACTGTTCGCTGTTCTGTTATGTCTGCTCAGGGGGAAAAGATAAATGGCCTTTTTAGGTCTTCTGTAATTCTTTTTTTTTTTTTTCTCGTCTGGCTCATCTGTTGTGGATTTCATCTTGTCATAGCATTAGAGCTATTAGCTAGATAGTAATAGCCTTTGGCTTTCGGACACTCTCTCATTTAATTTGATTTATTTGTTTGAATTCTAATTATTTTGTATTATTTTGTATATTATTGTGATATCTTGCATTCCCATATATTATTTAGTAAATTAGTTTGTTTCTCCTCAAATCATTGCTGCTGTTTTGTTTTTGGGCCCATCTTTCTACCCTTTTCCCCTTTTCCCGGTGCACCCGTCCCTCCTGCCCTGCTAGTCACAGAACCAGGCCGAACCAGCCCATAAACTGTTTACATTCTTGGTGGCGATGCCGGGGTTAGGTTGCTTTTTGGCTTTTTGAATAAATCTCTCTTTGCTCTTGGTGTGCTTAATTAGAAATTTTATCTTCATTGCAGGTGCTGTCTGAAAACTGGACCTTGAAAGTCCAGGCGGACTGCCAATATTCTGGGATATTTTTAAACTTTGAGCATTGATATGTTGCTTCTGCTAAGAGAAAAGAAAATGCTTTCTCTTGTAAAACTGCTTTTCAAGGGACTGCATGCCATCATTTATTTTTTCTTTCTTAATGCTCAAAACATACTGGGCCTTAATTAAGTTTGCCACTCTGCTCTATGGAGCTATAGGTATGTATATTCACTTGAAAACACTGATGGAAATACCTACCTGGTATCTGCATACAGTATGGTATACAACTCCAGAGGGAGTTCCTAATTCTACAGAAATTGTTGTTTTTATACAGTCTCCCATTCTGTCCTTTGAATCATTTATGTGGTTGTTGAATGCTCATCCAATGTTCATGATGATTCTGGTTTCAGTCTCCCTGAATATACTCCTCATCATTTCACTCAGTATCTGTATTTTTAATATTTTGAGGAAGCCTTCCCCAAAGCCTGAGAATACTGAGTGGCAGGGAGTGTGGAGGGTCTTGGAAGAGACTTTAGAGACATGGACATCCTCGGTGTCATGTGACTTTACTCCGGAACACCTACAAGATCCTGACAGCCTAGGCAGATATTTGAGACAGGGATGTTATGGCTCAGGCAGATATGATGAAGCATTGATTATTTGGGGCCTGGCTAATGATTATCGGGCCTTATTCAATACTAACCCAGAGAGTGAGAGTTTCTGAAATTGAGAAACAGAGTCTCCAAACTGAAAGAGTGTGTCTCCGAGATGATAGGGAGAATCTCCTGGTCCAGAAAGAGGGTCTCCTAGTCGAGAAACAGCCTTCAAGTTGAAAGAGAGAGTTTCTGGGAGAGAGTCCGAGCTGAGAGGGAGAATCTCCAGTTCCAGAAAGAGTCTTCTTGCTGAGAAACAGAATCTCCAGACTGAGCAAGATAGTATCCGAGCTGAGAAGGAAAGTCTCCAATCTGAGAGAGAATCTCCAGTCTGAGAGAAAAGACCTCCAATCCTAACATGACGCCCTCCAATATGAACGGGACGCCTTCCAGTCCGAACGAGACACTTTCCAATCCAAGCAAGACACCTTCGAATCTGAGCATGACACCCTTCAATCTGAGAGACACTGTGGGAATACAAGAAAGGTTATTCAGAGCAGCAGCTGTGAAGCAAGAAAAACAGCATGAGAAAACAACACTGAGAACTAAGGATATCTCTAGAAGAAGAGGAAAGCAAAAGAAACGGCCTATGGCTCTGCCTGGATAAGCACCTGTATGCATGGTTAAGGAGTGTCTATGGAATACTTTGTTGACGTGTAAAGGCAGATGGGAAAGTTGTAAGGGAGGATGGAAAAGCTAAAAAAGGAAACTTGTGAATGTATATAAGTTATGTGAGAACCTGTAATAAACAATTTGGATCGTTCGCATCTGAGTCTGTGCCTCACTGCCACAAGACACCCTCCAAACTGAGAGAGACACCCTCCAAACTGAGACTCCCTTCAATCCAAAATCAATAGCCTTCAATCTCAACAAGACACCCTCCTGTCTGAGTGAGACATCCTCCAGTCCAAGTGAGGCATCCTCCAGTCTGAACGGGACACCCTCCAAATTGAGCAAGACACCTTCCAGTTCAAAATATTCAGTCTCTAAACCGAATGAGCCCACATTCAGGCTCAAATAGTCATCCTCAAATCTGAATGAGATTCCCTCCTAGTCGAATAAGAGACTCAGAGCTGAGCTGGATAGTAAGAGCATTGAAACTGACCAACCTGATCAATGACAGGAGGCACCACAACCAATGCCAGTTGCCCCTGTAAGGGGACGGAAAATGAAATGAACATCAACTCATTTAGAACAGAAGAGGAGAAGGAGAAAGTAGAGAAAGAAGGTCCAGTGAAACAACCCCTAGGTCCAGAGGAGTGGCTCCGAGATAAAGGGTAGGGACGCCCACGAGGGTAACAAGTCCTGAAAGAGTAGAAAGTGAGAGAGACATCATCACTATTACCACTAAACTTCTGAAAAATGACTGAAATTCAAGGCCTGAGAAAAGACTTTTCATGCCACTCAAATGAACCTATAGTCACCTGGTTACTTAGATGTTGGGACAATGGGGCTAACAGTGTGTGGCTAGATAGTAGAGAAGCTCGCTAACTGGGTGGCATTGCTAGGGACTCAGCCATTGACAAAGGTAATATTACATGCCAAGATGAGGTCTTCACTCTCTGGAAGCAGATGCTGTTAGCTGTAAAAGAAAAATAACACTTCAAAGATGATCTGATGCCTGAGATAAAGAAATGGACTGATATGGAAAAAGGCATCCGGTATTTGAGAGAATGCGCTGTGACGGAAATGTTACACAACTGTGCATCCAATCCTGACTATCAAAACCAAGAACACGATCCTGAGAGAGTAAGGCTTACACCAAATATGTGGCGTACATTCACAAGAACTGCACCAGAAAAGTATGCTGGTACATTACCAGCGATGAATGGCAGAGGGGAAAGAAGATCCTTTTAAATAAATGGATAACTAGACTTCAAGACTTTGAGTTACATTTAACCCCTATATGAGCTTGTGTTTCAGCCATTACAAAGGTAGCTGAAAAAATGGACAGAATGGAGAACAATCAACAAGATACAATAGATGAACTGTCTACTGTGCTTTATTCTGATGGAACTGATAAACCCATGGTGGTATGAGATACACCTGATGGGGAACAGGATTCCCAAAACAGCCAACTGCAGAGGCTGATCAAATTCTTTTCCTCCTAACATGCATAATTCAGTGACTCACCTATTAAAAGAAGGAACCCTCCTGCTTCAGGAAGTGACAACGGTAAGACTGCTTCAGACAGTAAGACTGTCTGAACAGTGACAAGTGACTGTATGAATAGCAAAAAGTGACAACAGTAAGACTGATTGCTGCGGAGACCAGATTCAGGGCAGAAAAGACTGTGTTGGACAAGGGACCTAAGTCAAAAAGGCCGACCAGAATGCTCTTCATAAGGCTTTTTGAAGCTAGCAAAAGCACTGTCATGGTTTTATGATTTTTGGTTATCAGTATTCCACATCACAACATCATGCAGTGTACTGGGAGTTAAAGAGCAAATGCTTTAGTTCCGGGTACCTATTTGGAAGAAAAGAACTACGTTCCCCAGAAGACTGATTGAGTACTATTATCATTCCTGCTCAAGGGAACAGATATAAGGGCACAGGTCATCTGACTCGCCCCTCTTCTCATCTCGCTGTGTTTCCTGTCGGATCGGCTCGCTGCTGCTGCTCCCGACTGCACACAAGGCTTAAATAATAGTGTAAGGCCTTTGGCTCTCGGACAATCTTTCTCTCAATCATTTTTGATTTATATTGTATTATTGTGTGTTATATTACATACTGATACTATATTTAGTAAATAAGTTTGTTTCTGCTCAGATCGTTGCCGCTGTTTTTAATTATTTTGGGGTCCCCTGTTTCCCTTCCTGGAGGCGCGGATTTTGCGAAATCCCTCCGCCCCACTAGTCGCGGAACCGGGCCGGACCAGCCCTTAAACCGCTGACAAGCACTGTACCGGCGCCGGGGGGCTGGCAGCTTGTGGGCGGGATACTGAGCCAGCAGGGGTGGAGCTGGCATAATCGCGGTATAGTTGAGACACACTCCTCACGTGTGCAACGGTCATTGCTGCAGAAAGCATCTTCGGGGCATATAAGACTGCGATGGACAAAGGTCTTAAAACAAAGCGACCGACCAGAAAGCTCATCTTAGAACATTTCAAGCTCTTCTTAGGGCTATTTTGAAGCTAGCAAAAGCACCATACCGGTGCGGGTGGGGGGAGGCAGCTTGTGGGCGGGCTGCTGAGCCAGCAGGGGTGGAGTTGGCACAATCATGTCAGTCTTGAAACACACTCCTCACATGTGAAGCGATCGTTCCTACGGAGACCAGCTTCGGGGCAGGTAAGACTGAGCTGGACAAGGGACCTACAGCAAAAAGGCCGACCAGAATGCTCTTCTTAGGCCTTTTTTGAAGCTAGCAAAAGCACTGTACCGCCGCCGGGGGCCTGGCAACTTGTGGTCGTGCTGCTGAGCCACCAGGGGAGGAGCAGGCACAATCGCGGTAGAGTTGAAACACCATCCTCACGTGTGCAACGGTCATTGCTGCGGAAAGCAGCTTCAGAGAAGGGAAGACTGCGCTGGACAAGGGGCTTAAATCAAAAAGGCCGTCAAGAAATCTCTTCTTAGGGCATTTTAAGCTCTTCTTTAGGGCGTTTTTCAAGCTAGCAAAAGCGCCGTACCGGCGCCGGAGGGCGGGCAGCTGTGGGCGGGCTGATGAGCCAGCAGGGGTGGAGTTGGCACAATCGTGGTATAGTTGAAACACCCTCTTCACGGCTGACACGGTCATTGCTGCGGAGAGCAGGTTCAGAGCAGAAAAGACTGCGCTGGACAAGGGACCTAAAGAAAAAACGCCGGCCAAAAAGCTCTTCTTGGGGCTTTTTGTAAGCTCGCAAAAGCACTGTACCGGCGCCGGGGGGCTGGCATCTTGTGGGCGGGCTGCTGAGCCAGCAGGGGTGGAGGTGGCACAATCATGGCAGTGTTGAAACACCCTCCTCACATTTGACACGGTCATTGCTGCGGAGACCAGCTTCAGAACAGGAAAGACTGCGCTGGACAAGGGACCTAAAGCAAAAAGGTCGAACGGAAAGCTCATCTTAAGGCATTTTAAGCTCTTCTTAGGTCTCATTTGAGGCTGGCGAATGCACTGTACCGGCGCCGGGGGGCTGGCACCTTGTGGTCGTGCTGCTTAGTCAGCAGGGGTGGAGCTGGCACAATCGTGGTATAGTTGAAACACACTCCTCCCGTGTGCAACGGTCATTGCTGCGGAGAGCAGCATCAAAGAAGGGAAGACTGCGCTGGACAAGGGTCTTAAATCAAAATGGCCGTCAAGAAATCTCTTCTTAGGGCATTTTAAACTTTTCTTAGGGCTTTTTTGAAGCTAGCAAAAGCGCCGTACCGGCGCCGGGGGGTGTTCGGGGTGGCAGCTTGTGAGCGGGCTGCTGAGCCAGTAGGGGTGGAGCTGGCACCAATCATGGAAGTGTTGAAACACTCTCCTCACATTTGACACGGTCATGGCTGCGGAGACCAGCTTCAGAGCAGAAAAGACTGCGCTGGACAAGGGATCTAAAGGAAAAGGTCGAACGGAAAGCTCACCTTAGGGCATTTTAAGCTCTTCTTGAGGCTTATTTGAGGCTGGCAAATACACTATACTGGCACCGGTGGTCTGGCAGCTTGTGGGCAGGTTGCTCAGACAGAAGGGGTGGAGCTGGCACATTCGCGGCATAGTTGAAACACACACATCACGTGTGCAAAGGTCATTGCTGCGGAGAGCAGCTTCAGAACAGGAAAGACTACGTTGGACAAGGGACCTAAAGGAAAAAGTTCGACCAGAATGCTCATCTTAGGGCATTTCAAGCTCTTCATAGGGCTCATTTGAGGCTCGCGAAAGCACTGTACCGGCGCCGGGGGGCTGGCCGCTTGTGGGCCGGCTGCTGAACCAGCAGGAGTGGAGGTGGCACAATCATGGCAGTGTTGTAACGCATTCCTCACGTGTGCAACGGTCATTGCTGTGGAGACTAGCTTCAGAGAAGGGAAGACTGCGCTGGACAAGGGACCTATAGCAGAAAGGTCGAACGGAAAGCTCATCTTAGGGCATTTTAAGCTCTTCTTAGGGCTCATTTGAGGCTGGCGAATGCACTATAGTGGCGCCGGGGGGCTGGCAGCTTGTGGTCGTGCTGCTTAGCCTGCAGGGGTGGAGCTGGCACAATCGTGGTATAGTTGAAACACCCTCCTCACGTGTGAAACGGTCAGTGCTGCAGAAACCAGCTTCAGAGAAGATAGTCTGCGCTGGACAAAGGACCTAAAGAAAAAGGCCGTCAAGAAATTTCTTCTTAGAGCATTTTTGAAGCTAGCAAAAGCACTGTACCGGTGCCGGGGGGCTGGGCGGTGATGGGCGGGCTGCTGAGCCAGCAGGGGTGGCGGTGGCACAATCGCGGTATAGCTGAAACAGCCTTCTCACGTGTGCAACGGTGATTGCTGCGGAGAGCAGGTTCAGAGCAGGAATGACTGCGATGGTCAAGGGTCCTAAAACAAAACGGCCGACCAAAAAGCTAGCAAAAGCACTGTACCAGCGCCGGGGGTCTGGCAGCTTTTGGGCTGACTACTGAGCCAGCAGGGGTGGATCTGGAATACTTGTGGCGGATTTGAATAACCCTTCTAACGATTGCAACGGTCATTGCTGTGGAGAGCAGCTTCAGGGAATGGAAGACTGCGCGGGACAGGGGACCTAAAGCAAAAAGTCCGTCAAGAAATCTCTTCTTAGGGCATTTTAAACTTTCCATAGGGTTTTTTGAAGCTAGCAAAAACGCCGTTCCTGCGCCGGAGGGCGGGCAGCTTGTGGTCGTGCTGCGGAGCCAGCAGGGGTGGAGCTGTCACAATCGCGGTATAGTTGAAACACACTCCTCCCGTGTGCAACGGTCATTGCTGCGGTGAGCAGCTTCAGGGAAGGGAAGACTGCGTTGGACAAGGAACCTTAAGGAAAAACGCCGACCTGAAAGCTCACCTAAGGGCATTATAAGCTCTTCGTAGGGCTCATTTGAGGCTCGCGAAAGCACCGTACCGGCGCCGGGGGGCTGGCAGCTTTTGGGCGGGCTACTCAGCCAGCAGGGGCGGTGCTGGAATAATTGTGGCGGTGTTGAATAACCCTTCTAACGAGTGCAACGGTCATTGCTGCGGAGAGCAAGTTCAGAGCAGGAAAGACTGCGCTGGACAAGGGTCCTAAAACAAAAGCGCCGGCCAAAAAGCTCTTCTTGGCGCATTTTGGAAGCTCGCAAAAGCACTGTACCGGCGCCGGGCGGTGTTAGGGGGGGCAGCTTGTGGGCGGGCTGCTGAGCCAGCAGGGGTGGAGCTGGCACAATCATGGCAGTGTTGAAACACCCTCCTCACATTTGACACGGTCATTGCTGCGGAGACCAGCTTCAGAACAGGAAAGACTGCGCTGGACAAGGGACCTAAAGGAAAAGGTCGAACAGAGAGCTCATCTTAGGGCATTTTAAGCTCTTCTTGAGGCTTATTTGAGGCTGGCAAATACACTATACTGGCACCGGTGGTCTGGCAGCTTGTGGGCAGGTTGCTCAGACAGAAGGGGTGGAGCTGGCACATTCGCGGCATAGTTGAAACACACACATCACGTGTGCAAAGGTCATTGCTGCGGAGAGCAGCTTCAGAACAGGAAAGACTACGTTGGACAAGGGACCTAAAGGAAAAAGTTCGACCAGAATGCTCATCTTAGGGCATTTCAAGCTCTTCATAGGGCTCATTTGAGGCTCGCGAAAGCACTGTACCGGCGCCGGGGGGCTGGCCGCTTGTGGGCCGGCTGCTGAACCAGCAGGAGTGGAGGTGGCACAATCATGGCAGTGTTGTAACGCATTCCTCACGTGTGCAACGGTCATTGCTGTGGAGACTAGCTTCAGAGAAGGGAAGACTGCGCTGGACAAGGGACCTATAGCAGAAAGGTCGAACGGAAAGCTCATCTTAGGGCATTTTAAGCTCTTCTTAGGGCTCATTTGAGGCTGGCGAATGCACTATAGTGGCGCCGGGGGGCTGGCAGCTTGTGGTCGTGCTGCTTAGCCTGCAGGGGTGGAGCTGGCACAATCGTGGTATAGTTGAAACACCCTCCTCACGTGTGAAACGGTCAGTGCTGCAGAAACCAGCTTCAGAGAAGATAGTCTGCGCTGGACAAAGGACCTAAAGAAAAAGGCCGTCAAGAAATTTCTTCTTAGAGCATTTTTGAAGCTAGCAAAAGCACTGTACCGGTGCCGGGGGGCTGGGCGGTGATGGGCGGGCTGTTGAGCCAGCAGGGGTGGCGGTGGCACAATCGCGGTATAGCTGAAACAGCCTTCTCACGTGTGCAACGGTGATTGCTGCGGAGAGCAGGTTCAGAGCAGGAAAGACTGCGCTGGACAAGGGTCCTAAAACAAAACGGCCGACCAAAAAGCTCTTCTTAGGGCTGTTTTGAAGCTAGCAAAAGCACCGTACCGGCGCCGGGGGGCTGGCAGCTTTTGGGCGGGCTACTCAGCCAGCAGGGGCGGTGCTGGAATAATTGTGGCGGTGTTGAATAACCCTTCTAACGAGTGCAACGGTGATTGCTGCGGAGAGCAGGTTCAGAGCAGGAAAGACTGCGCTGGACAAGGGTCCTAAAACAAAAGCGCCGGCCAAAAAGCTCTTCTTGGCGCATTTTGGAAGCTCGCAAAAGCACTGTACCGGCGCCGGGCGGTGTTAGGGGGGGCAGCTTGTGGGCGGGCTGCTGAGCCAGCAGGGGTGGAGCTGGCACAATCATGGCAGTGTTGAAACACCCTCCTCGCGTTTGACACGGTCATTGCTGCGGAGACCAGCTTCAGAACAGGAAAGACTGCGCTGGACAAGGGACCTAAAGGAAAAGGTCGAACAGAGAGCTCATCTTAGGGCATTTTAAGCTCTCCTTAAGGCTCATTTGAGGCTAGCCAAAGCACCATTCCGGCGCCGGGAAGCTGGCAACTTTTGGGCGGGCTACTGAGCCAGCAGGGGTGGAGCTAGAGTAATTGTGGCGTTGTTGAATAACCCTTCTAACGTGTGCAACTGTCATTGCTGCGGAGAGCAGCTCCAGAGAAGGGAAGACTGCGCTGGACAAGGGACCTAAAGCATAAAGGCCGTCAAGAAATCTCTTCTTAGGGCATTTTAAACTTTTCTTAGGGCTTTTTTGAAGCTAGCAAAAGCGCCGTACCGGCGCCGGGGGGTGTTCGGGGTGGCAGCTTGTGAGCGGGCTGCTGAGCCAGTAGGGGTGGAGCTGGCACCAATCATGGAAGTGTTGATACACTCTCCTCACATTTGACACAGTCATGGCTGCGGAGACCAGCTTCAGAGCAGAAAAGACTGCGCTGGACAAGGGATCTAAAGGAAAAGGTCGAACGGAAAGCTCACCTTAGGGCATTTTAAGCTCTTCTTGAGGCTTATTTGAGGCTGGCAAATACACTATACTGGCACCGGTGGTCTGGCAGCTTGTGGGCAGGTTGCTCAGACAGAAGGGGTGGAGCTGGCACATTCGCGGCATAGTTGAAACACACACATCACGTGTGCAAAGGTCATTGCTGCGGAGAGCAGCTTCAGAACAGGAAAGACTACGTTGGACAAGGGACCTAAAGGAAAAAGTTCGACCAGAATGCTCATCTTAGGGCATTTCAAGCTCTTCATAGGGCTCATTTGAGGCTCGCGAAAGCACTGTACCGGCGCCGGGGGGCTGGCCGCTTGTGGGCCGGCTGCTGAACCAGCAGGAGTGGAGGTGGCACAATCATGGCAGTGTTGTAACGCATTCCTCACGTGTGCAACGGTCATTGCTGTGGAGACTAGCTTCAGAGAAGGGAAGACTGCGCTGGACAAGGGACCTATAGCAGAAAGGTCGAACGGAAAGCTCATCTTAGGGCATTTTAAGCTCTTCTTAGGGCTCATTTGAGGCTGGCGAATGCACTATAGTGGCGCCGGGGGGCTGGCAGCTTGTGGTCGTGCTGCTTAGCCTGCAGGGGTGGAGCTGGCACAATCGTGGTATAGTTGAAACACCCTCCTCACGTGTGAAACGGTCAGTGCTGCAGAAACCAGCTTCAGAGAAGATAGTCTGCGCTGGACAAAGGACCTAAAGAAAAAGGCCGTCAAGAAATTTCTTCTTAGAGCATTTTTGAAGCTAGCAAAAGCACTGTACCGGTGCCGGGGGGCTGGGCGGTGATGGGCGGGCTGCTGAGCCAGCAGGGGTGGCGGTGGCACAATCGCGGTATAGCTGAAACAGCCTTCTCACGTGTGCAACGGTGATTGCTGCGGAGAGCAGGTTCAGAGCAGGAATGACTGCGATGGTCAAGGGTCCTAAAACAAAACGGCCGACCAAAAAGCTAGCAAAAGCACTGTACCAGCGCCGGGGGTCTGGCAGCTTTTGGGCTGACTACTGAGCCAGCAGGGGTGGATCTGGAATACTTGTGGCGGATTTGAATAACCCTTCTAACGATTGCAACGGTCATTGCTGTGGAGAGCAGCTTCAGGGAATGGAAGACTGCGCGGGACAGGGGACCTAAAGCAAAAAGTCCGTCAAGAAATCTCTTCTTAGGGCATTTTAAACTTTCCATAGGGTTTTTTGAAGCTAGCAAAAACGCCGTTCCTGCGCCGGAGGGCGGGCAGCTTGTGGTCGTGCTGCGGAGCCAGCAGGGGTGGAGCTGTCACAATCGCGGTATAGTTGAAACACACTCCTCCCGTGTGCAACGGTCATTGCTGCGGTGAGCAGCTTCAGGGAAGGGAAGACTGCGTTGGACAAGGAACCTTAAGGAAAAACGCCGACCTGAAAGCTCACCTAAGGGCATTATAAGCTCTTCGTAGGGCTCATTTGAGGCTCGCGAAAGCACCGTACCGGCGCCGGGGGGCTGGCAGCTTTTGGGCGGGCTACTCAGCCAGCAGGGGCGGTGCTGGAATAATTGTGGCGGTGTTGAATAACCCTTCTAACGAGTGCAACGGTCATTGCTGCGGAGAGCAAGTTCAGAGCAGGAAAGACTGCGCTGGACAAGGGTCCTAAAACAAAAGCGCCGGCCAAAAAGCTCTTCTTGGCGCATTTTGGAAGCTCGCAAAAGCACTGTACCGGCGCCGGGCGGTGTTAGGGGGGGCAGCTTGTGGGCGGGCTGCTGAGCCAGCAGGGGTGGAGCTGGCACAATCGTGGTATAGTTGAAACACCCTCCTCACGTGTGAAACGGTCAGTGCTGCAGAAACCAGCTTCAGAGAAGATAGTCTGCGCTGGACAAAGGACCTAAAGAAAAAGGCCGTCAAGAAATTTCTTCTTAGAGCATTTTTGAAGCTAGCAAAAGCACTGTACCGGTGCCGGGGGGCTGGGCGGTGATGGGCGGGCTGCTGAGCCAGCAGGGGTGGCGGTGGCACAATCGCGGTATAGCTGAAACAGCCTTCTCACGTGTGCAACGGTGATTGCTGCGGAGAGCAGGTTCAGAGCAGGAAAGACTGCGCTGGACAAGGGTCCTAAAACAAAACGGCCGACCAAAAAGCTCTTCTTAGGGCTGTTTTGAAGCTAGCAAAAGCACCGTACCGGCGCCGGGGGGCTGGCAGCTTTTGGGCGGGCTACTCAGCCAGCAGGGGCGGTGCTGGAATAATTGTGGCGGTGTTGAATAACCCTTCTAACGAGTGCAACGGTGATTGCTGCGGAGAGCAGGTTCAGAGCAGGAAAGACTGCGCTGGACAAGGGTCCTAAAACAAAAGCGCCGGCCAAAAAGCTCTTCTTGGCGCATTTTGGAAGCTCGCAAAAGCACTGTACCGGCGCCGGGCGGTGTTAGGGGGGGCAGCTTGTGGGCGGGCTGCTGAGCCAGCAGGGGTGGAGCTGGCACAATCATGGCAGTGTTGAAACACCCTCCTCGCGTTTGACACGGTCATTGCTGCGGAGACCAGCTTCAGAACAGGAAAGACTGCGCTGGACAAGGGACCTAAAGGAAAAGGTCGAACAGAGAGCTCATCTTAGGGCATTTTAAGCTCTCCTTAAGGCTCATTTGAGGCTAGCCAAAGCACCATTCCGGCGCCGGGAAGCTGGCAACTTTTGGGCGGGCTACTGAGCCAGCAGGGGTGGAGCTAGAGTAATTGTGGCGTTGTTGAATAACCCTTCTAACGTGTGCAACTGTCATTGCTGCGGAGAGCAGCTCCAGAGAAGGGAAGACTGCGCTGGACAAGGGACCTAAAGCATAAAGGCCGTCAAGAAATCTCTTCTTAGGGCATTTTAAACTTTTCTTAGGGCTTTTTTGAAGCTAGCAAAAGCGCCGTACCGGCGCCGGGGGGTGTTCGGGGTGGCAGCTTGTGAGCGGGCTGCTGAGCCAGTAGGGGTGGAGCTGGCACCAATCATGGAAGTGTTGATACACTCTCCTCACATTTGACACAGTCATGGCTGCGGAGACCAGCTTCAGAGCAGAAAAGACTGCGCTGGACAAGGGATCTAAAGGAAAAGGTCGAACGGAAAGCTCATCTTAGGGCATTTTAAGCTCTTCTTGAGGCTTATTTGAGGCTGGCAAATACACTATACTGGCACCGGTGGTCTGGCAGCTTGTGGGCAGGTTGCTCAGACAGAAGGGGTGGAGCTGGCACATTCGCGGCATAGTTGAAACACACACATCACGTGTGCAAAGGTCATTGCTGCGGAGAGCAGCTTCAGAACAGGAAAGACTACGTTGGACAAGGGACCTAAAGGAAAAAGTTCGACCAGAATGCTCATCTTAGGGCATTTCAAGCTCTTCATAGGGCTCATTTGAGGCTCGCGAAAGCACTGTACCGGCGCCGGGGGGCTGGCCGCTTGTGGGCCGGCTGCTGAACCAGCAGGAGTGGAGGTGGCACAATCATGGCAGTGTTGTAACGCATTCCTCACGTGTGCAACGGTCATTGCTGTGGAGACTAGCTTCAGAGAAGGGAAGACTGCGTTGGACAAGGAACCTTAAGGAAAAACGCCGACCTGAAAGCTCACCTAAGGGCATTATAAGCTCTTCGTAGGGCTCATTTGAGGCTCGCGAAAGCACCGTACCGGCGCCGGGGGGCTGGCAGCTTTTGGGCGGGCTACTCAGCCAGCAGGGGCGGTGCTGGAATAATTGTGGCGGTGTTGAATAACCCTTCTAACGAGTGCAACGGTCATTGCTGCGGAGAGCAAGTTCAGAGCAGGAAAGACTGCGCTGGACAAGGGTCCTAAAACAAAAGCGCCGGCCAAAAAGCTCTTCTTGGCGCATTTTGGAAGCTCGCAAAAGCACTGTACCGGCGCCGGGCGGTGTTAGGGGGGGCAGCTTGTGGGCGGGCTGCTGAGCCAGCAGGGGTGGAGCTGGCACAATCGTGGTATAGTTGAAACACCCTCCTCACGTGTGAAACGGTCAGTGCTGCAGAAACCAGCTTCAGAGAAGATAGTCTGCGCTGGACAAAGGACCTAAAGAAAAAGGCCGTCAAGAAATTTCTTCTTAGAGCATTTTTGAAGCTAGCAAAAGCACTGTACCGGTGCCGGGGGGCTGGGCGGTGATGGGCGGGCTGTTGAGCCAGCAGGGGTGGCGGTGGCACAATCGCGGTATAGCTGAAACAGCCTTCTCACGTGTGCAACGGTGATTGCTGCGGAGAGCAGGTTCAGAGCAGGAATGACTGCGCTGGACAAGGGTCCTAAAACAAAACGGCCGACCAAAAAGCTCTTCTTAGGGCTGTTTTGAAGCTAGCAAAAGCACCGTACCGGCGCCGGGGGGCTGGCAGCTTTTGGGCGGGCTACTCAGCCAGCAGGGGCGGTGCTGGAATAATTGTGGCGGTGTTGAATAACCCTTCTAACGAGTGCAACGGTCATTGCTGCGGAGAGCAAGTTCAGAGCAGGAAAGACTGCGCTGGACAAGGGTCCTAAAACAAAAGCGCCGGCCAAAAAGCTCTTCTTGGCGCATTTTGGAAGCTCGCAAAAGCACTGTACCGGCGCCGGGCGGTGTTAGGGGGGGCAGCTTGTGGGCGGGCTGCTGAGCCAGCAGGGGTGGAGCTGGCACAATCATGGCAGTGTTGAAACACCCTCCTCACATTTGACACGGTCATTGCTGCGGAGACCAGCTTCAGAACAGGAAAGACTGCGCTGGACAAGGGACCTAAAGGAAAAGGTCGAACAGAGAGCTCATCTTAGGGCATTTTAAGCTCTTCTTGAGGCTTATTTGAGGCTGGCAAATACACTATACTGGCACCGGTGGTCTGGCAGCTTGTGGGCAGGTTGCTCAGACAGAAGGGGTGGAGCTGGCACATTCGCGGCATAGTTGAAACACACACATCACGTGTGCAAAGGTCATTGCTGCGGAGAGCAGCTTCAGAACAGGAAAGACTACGTTGGACAAGGGACCTAAAGGAAAAAGTTCGACCAGAATGCTCATCTTAGGGCATTTCAAGCTCTTCATAGGGCTCATTTGAGGCTCGCGAAAGCACTGTACCGGCGCCGGGGGGCTGGCCGCTTGTGGGCCGGCTGCTGAACCAGCAGGAGTGGAGGTGGCACAATCATGGCAGTGTTGTAACGCATTCCTCACGTGTGCAACGGTCATTGCTGTGGAGACTAGCTTCAGAGAAGGGAAGACTGCGCTGGACAAGGGACCTATAGCAGAAAGGTCGAACGGAAAGCTCATCTTAGGGCATTTTAAGCTCTTCTTAGGGCTCATTTGAGGCTGGCGAATGCACTATAGTGGCGCCGGGGGGCTGGCAGCTTGTGGTCGTGCTGCTTAGCCTGCAGGGGTGGAGCTGGCACAATCGTGGTATAGTTGAAACACCCTCCTCACGTGTGAAACGGTCAGTGCTGCAGAAACCAGCTTCAGAGAAGATAGTCTGCGCTGGACAAAGGACCTAAAGAAAAAGGCCGTCAAGAAATTTCTTCTTAGAGCATTTTTGAAGCTAGCAAAAGCACTGTACCGGTGCCGGGGGGCTGGGCGGTGATGGGCGGGCTGTTGAGCCAGCAGGGGTGGCGGTGGCACAATCGCGGTATAGCTGAAACAGCCTTCTCACGTGTGCAACGGTGATTGCTGCGGAGAGCAGGTTCAGAGCAGGAAAGACTGCGCTGGACAAGGGTCCTAAAACAAAACGGCCGACCAAAAAGCTCTTCTTAGGGCTGTTTTGAAGCTAGCAAAAGCACCGTACCGGCGCCGGGGGGCTGGCAGCTTTTGGGCGGGCTACTCAGCCAGCAGGGGCGGTGCTGGAATAATTGTGGCGGTGTTGAATAACCCTTCTAACGAGTGCAACGGTGATTGCTGCGGAGAGCAGGTTCAGAGCAGGAAAGACTGCGCTGGACAAGGGTCCTAAAACAAAAGCGCCGGCCAAAAAGCTCTTCTTGGCGCATTTTGGAAGCTCGCAAAAGCACTGTACCGGCGCCGGGCGGTGTTAGGGGGGGCAGCTTGTGGGCGGGCTGCTGAGCCAGCAGGGGTGGAGCTGGCACAATCATGGCAGTGTTGAAACACCCTCCTCGCGTTTGACACGGTCATTGCTGCGGAGACCAGCTTCAGAACAGGAAAGACTGCGCTGGACAAGGGACCTAAAGGAAAAGGTCGAACAGAGAGCTCATCTTAGGGCATTTTAAGCTCTCCTTAAGGCTCATTTGAGGCTAGCCAAAGCACCATTCCGGCGCCGGGAAGCTGGCAACTTTTGGGCGGGCTACTGAGCCAGCAGGGGTGGAGCTAGAGTAATTGTGGCGTTGTTGAATAACCCTTCTAACGTGTGCAACCGTCATTGCTGCGGAGAGCAGCTCCAGAGAAGGGAAGACTGCGCTGGACAAGGGACCTAAAGCATAAAGGCCGTCAAGAAATCTCTTCTTAGGGCATTTTAAACTTTTCTTAGGGCTTTTTTGAAGCTAGCAAAAGCGCCGTACCGGCGCCGGGGGGTGTTCGGGGTGGCAGCTTGTGAGCGGGCTGCTGAGCCAGTAGGGGTGGAGCTGGCACCAATCATGGAAGTGTTGAAACACTCTCCTCACATTTGACACAGTCATGGCTGCGGAGACCAGCTTCAGAGCAGAAAAGACTGCGCTGGACAAGGGATCTAAAGGAAAAGGTCGAACGGAAAGCTCACCTTAGGGCATTTTAAGCTCTTCTTGAGGCTTATTTGAGGCTGGCAAATACACTATACTGGCACCGGTGGTCTGGCAGCTTGTGGGCAGGTTGCTCAGACAGAAGGGGTGGAGCTGGCACATTCGCGGCATAGTTGAAACACACACATCACGTGTGCAAAGGTCATTGCTGCGGAGAGCAGCTTCAGAACAGGAAAGACTACGTTGGACAAGGGACCTAAAGGAAAAAGTTCGACCAGAATGCTCATCTTAGGGCATTTCAAGCTCTTCATAGGGCTCATTTGAGGCTCGCGAAAGCACTGTACCGGCGCCGGGGGGCTGGCCGCTTGTGGGCCGGCTGCTGAACCAGCAGGAGTGGAGGTGGCACAATCATGGCAGTGTTGTAACGCATTCCTCACGTGTGCAACGGTCATTGCTGTGGAGACTAGCTTCAGAGAAGGGAAGACTGCGCTGGACAAGGGACCTATAGCAGAAAGGTCGAACGGAAAGCTCATCTTAGGGCATTTTAAGCTCTTCTTAGGGCTCATTTGAGGCTGGCGAATGCACTATAGTGGCGCCGGGGGGCTGGCAGCTTGTGGTCGTGCTGCTTAGCCTGCAGGGGTGGAGCTGGCACAATCGTGGTATAGTTGAAACACCCTCCTCACGTGTGAAACGGTCAGTGCTGCAGAAACCAGCTTCAGAGAAGATAGTCTGCGCTGGACAAAGGACCTAAAGAAAAAGGCCGTCAAGAAATTTCTTCTTAGAGCATTTTTGAAGCTAGCAAAAGCACTGTACCGGTGCCGGGGGGCTGGGCGGTGATGGGCGGGCTGCTGAGCCAGCAGGGGTGGCGGTGGCACAATCGCGGTATAGCTGAAACAGCCTTCTCACGTGTGCAACGGTGATTGCTGCGGAGAGCAGGTTCAGAGCAGGAAAGACTGCGATGGTCAAGGGTCCTAAAACAAAACGGCCGACCAAAAAGCTAGCAAAAGCACTGTACCAGCGCCGGGGGTCTGGCAGCTTTTGGGCTGACTACTGAGCCAGCAGGGGTGGATCTGGAATACTTGTGGCGGATTTGAATAACCCTTCTAACGATTGCAACGGTCATTGCTGTGGAGAGCAGCTTCAGGGAATGGAAGACTGCGCGGGACAGGGGACCTAAAGCAAAAAGTCCGTCAAGAAATCTCTTCTTAGGGCATTTTAAACTTTCCATAGGGTTTTTTGAAGCTAGCAAAAACGCCGTTCCTGCGCCGGAGGGCGGGCAGCTTGTGGTCGTGCTGCGGAGCCAGCAGGGGTGGAGCTGTCACAATCGCGGTATAGTTGAAACACACTCCTCCCGTGTGCAACGGTCATTGCTGCGGTGAGCAGCTTCAGGGAAGGGAAGACTGCGTTGGACAAGGAACCTTAAGGAAAAACGCCGACCTGAAAGCTCACCTTAGGGCATTATAAGCTCTTCGTAGGGCTCATTTGAGGCTCGCGAAAGCACCGTACCGGCGCCGGGGGGCTGGCAGCTTGTGTGCGCGCTGCTGAACCAGCAGGAGTGGAGGTGGCACAATCGTGGCAGTGTTGTAACGCATTCCTCACGTGTGCAACGGTCATTGCTGTGGAGACTAGCTTCAGAGAAGGGAAGACTGCGCTGGACAAGGGACCTATAGCAGAAAGGTCGAACGGAAAGCTCATCTTAGGGCATTTTAAGCTCTTCTTAGGGCTCATTTGAGGCTGGCGAATGCACTATAGTGGCGCCGGGGGGCTGGCAGCTTGTGGTCGTGCTGCTTAGCCTGCAGGGGTGGAGCTGGCACAATCGTGGTATAGTTGAAACACCCTCCTCACGTGTGAAACGGTCAGTGCTGCAGAAACCAGCTTCAGAGAAGATAGTCTGCGCTGGACAAAGGACCTAAAGAAAAAGGCCGTCAAGAAATTTCTTCTTAGAGCATTTTTGAAGCTAGCAAAAGCACTGTACCGGTGCCGGGGGGCTGGGCGGTGATGGGCGGGCTGTTGAGCCAGCAGGGGTGGCGGTGGCACAATCGCGGTATAGCTGAAACAGCCTTCTCACGTGTGCAACGGTGATTGCTGCGGAGAGCAGGTTCAGAGCAGGAATGACTGCGCTGGACAAGGGTCCTAAAACAAAACGGCCGACCAAAAAGCTCTTCTTAGGGCTGTTTTGAAGCTAGCAAAAGCACCGTACCGGCGCCGGGGGGCTGGCAGCTTTTGGGCGGGCTACTCAGCCAGCAGGGGCGGTGCTGGAATAATTGTGGCGGTGTTGAATAACCCTTCTAACGAGTGCAACGGTCATTGCTGCGGAGAGCAAGTTCAGAGCAGGAAAGACTGCGCTGGACAAGGGTCCTAAAACAAAAGCGCCGGCCAAAAAGCTCTTCTTGGCGCATTTTGGAAGCTCGCAAAAGCACTGTACCGGCGCCGGGCGGTGTTAGGGGGGGCAGCTTGTGGGCGGGCTGCTGAGCCAGCAGGGGTGGAGCTGGCACAATCGTGGTATAGTTGAAACACCCTCCTCACGTGTGAAACGGTCAGTGCTGCAGAAACCAGCTTCAGAGAAGATAGTCTGCGCTGGACAAAGGACCTAAAGAAAAAGGCCGTCAAGAAATTTCTTCTTAGAGCATTTTTGAAGCTAGCAAAAGCACTGTACCGGTGCCGGGGGGCTGGGCGGTGATGGGCGGGCTGTTGAGCCAGCAGGGGTGGCGGTGGCACAATCGCGGTATAGCTGAAACAGCCTTCTCACGTGTGCAACGGTGATTGCTGCGGAGAGCAGGTTCAGAGCAGGAATGACTGCGCTGGACAAGGGTCCTAAAACAAAACGGCCGACCAAAAAGCTCTTCTTAGGGCTGTTTTGAAGCTAGCAAAAGCACCGTACCGGCGCCGGGGGGCTGGCAGCTTTTGGGCGGGCTACTCAGCCAGCAGGGGCGGTGCTGGAATAATTGTGGCGGTGTTGAATAACCCTTCTAACGAGTGCAACGGTCATTGCTGCGGAGAGCAAGTTCAGAGCAGGAAAGACTGCGCTGGACAAGGGTCCTAAAACAAAAGCGCCGGCCAAAAAGCTCTTCTTGGCGCATTTTGGAAGCTCGCAAAAGCACTGTACCGGCGCCGGGCGGTGTTAGGGGGGGCAGCTTGTGGGCGGGCTGCTGAGCCAGCAGGGGTGGAGCTGGCACAATCATGGCAGTGTTGAAACACCCTCCTCACATTTGACACGGTCATTGCTGCGGAGACCAGCTTCAGAACAGGAAAGACTGCGCTGGACAAGGGACCTAAAGGAAAAGGTCGAACAGAGAGCTCATCTTAGGGCATTTTAAGCTCTTCTTGAGGCTTATTTGAGGCTGGCAAATACACTATACTGGCACCGGTGGTCTGGCAGCTTGTGGGCAGGTTGCTCAGACAGAAGGGGTGGAGCTGGCACATTCGCGGCATAGTTGAAACACACACATCACGTGTGCAAAGGTCATTGCTGCGGAGAGCAGCTTCAGAACAGGAAAGACTACGTTGGACAAGGGACCTAAAGGAAAAAGTTCGACCAGAATGCTCATCTTAGGGCATTTCAAGCTCTTCATAGGGCTCATTTGAGGCTCGCGAAAGCACTGTACCGGCGCCGGGGGGCTGGCCGCTTGTGGGCCGGCTGCTGAACCAGCAGGAGTGGAGGTGGCACAATCATGGCAGTGTTGTAACGCATTCCTCACGTGTGCAACGGTCATTGCTGTGGAGACTAGCTTCAGAGAAGGGAAGACTGCGCTGGACAAGGGACCTATAGCAGAAAGGTCGAACGGAAAGCTCATCTTAGGGCATTTTAAGCTCTTCTTAGGGCTCATTTGAGGCTGGCGAATGCACTATAGTGGCGCCGGGGGGCTGGCAGCTTGTGGTCGTGCTGCTTAGCCTGCAGGGGTGGAGCTGGCACAATCGTGGTATAGTTGAAACACCCTCCTCACGTGTGAAACGGTCAGTGCTGCAGAAACCAGCTTCAGAGAAGATAGTCTGCGCTGGACAAAGGACCTAAAGAAAAAGGCCGTCAAGAAATTTCTTCTTAGAGCATTTTTGAAGCTAGCAAAAGCACTGTACCGGTGCCGGGGGGCTGGGCGGTGATGGGCGGGCTGTTGAGCCAGCAGGGGTGGCGGTGGCACAATCGCGGTATAGCTGAAACAGCCTTCTCACGTGTGCAACGGTGATTGCTGCGGAGAGCAGGTTCAGAGCAGGAAAGACTGCGCTGGACAAGGGTCCTAAAACAAAACGGCCGACCAAAAAGCTCTTCTTAGGGCTGTTTTGAAGCTAGCAAAAGCACCGTACCGGCGCCGGGGGGCTGGCAGCTTTTGGGCGGGCTACTCAGCCAGCAGGGGCGGTGCTGGAATAATTGTGGCGGTGTTGAATAACCCTTCTAACGAGTGCAACGGTGATTGCTGCGGAGAGCAGGTTCAGAGCAGGAAAGACTGCGCTGGACAAGGGTCCTAAAACAAAAGCGCCGGCCAAAAAGCTCTTCTTGGCGCATTTTGGAAGCTCGCAAAAGCACTGTACCGGCGCCGGGCGGTGTTAGGGGGGGCAGCTTGTGGGCGGGCTGCTGAGCCAGCAGGGGTGGAGCTGGCACAATCATGGCAGTGTTGAAACACCCTCCTCGCGTTTGACACGGTCATTGCTGCGGAGACCAGCTTCAGAACAGGAAAGACTGCGCTGGACAAGGGACCTAAAGGAAAAGGTCGAACAGAGAGCTCATCTTAGGGCATTTTAAGCTCTCCTTAAGGCTCATTTGAGGCTAGCCAAAGCACCATTCCGGCGCCGGGAAGCTGGCAACTTTTGGGCGGGCTACTGAGCCAGCAGGGGTGGAGCTAGAGTAATTGTGGCGTTGTTGAATAACCCTTCTAACGTGTGCAACCGTCATTGCTGCGGAGAGCAGCTCCAGAGAAGGGAAGACTGCGCTGGACAAGGGACCTAAAGCATAAAGGCCGTCAAGAAATCTCTTCTTAGGGCATTTTAAACTTTTCTTAGGGCTTTTTTGAAGCTAGCAAAAGCGCCGTACCGGCGCCGGGGGGTGTTCGGGGTGGCAGCTTGTGAGCGGGCTGCTGAGCCAGTAGGGGTGGAGCTGGCACCAATCATGGAAGTGTTGAAACACTCTCCTCACATTTGACACAGTCATGGCTGCGGAGACCAGCTTCAGAGCAGAAAAGACTGCGCTGGACAAGGGATCTAAAGGAAAAGGTCGAACGGAAAGCTCACCTTAGGGCATTTTAAGCTCTTCTTGAGGCTTATTTGAGGCTGGCAAATACACTATACTGGCACCGGTGGTCTGGCAGCTTGTGGGCAGGTTGCTCAGACAGAAGGGGTGGAGCTGGCACATTCGCGGCATAGTTGAAACACACACATCACGTGTGCAAAGGTCATTGCTGCGGAGAGCAGCTTCAGAACAGGAAAGACTACGTTGGACAAGGGACCTAAAGGAAAAAGTTCGACCAGAATGCTCATCTTAGGGCATTTCAAGCTCTTCATAGGGCTCATTTGAGGCTCGCGAAAGCACTGTACCGGCGCCGGGGGGCTGGCCGCTTGTGGGCCGGCTGCTGAACCAGCAGGAGTGGAGGTGGCACAATCATGGCAGTGTTGTAACGCATTCCTCACGTGTGCAACGGTCATTGCTGTGGAGACTAGCTTCAGAGAAGGGAAGACTGCGCTGGACAAGGGACCTATAGCAGAAAGGTCGAACGGAAAGCTCATCTTAGGGCATTTTAAGCTCTTCTTAGGGCTCATTTGAGGCTGGCGAATGCACTATAGTGGCGCCGGGGGGCTGGCAGCTTGTGGTCGTGCTGCTTAGCCTGCAGGGGTGGAGCTGGCACAATCGTGGTATAGTTGAAACACCCTCCTCACGTGTGAAACGGTCAGTGCTGCAGAAACCAGCTTCAGAGAAGATAGTCTGCGCTGGACAAAGGACCTAAAGAAAAAGGCCGTCAAGAAATTTCTTCTTAGAGCATTTTTGAAGCTAGCAAAAGCACTGTACCGGTGCCGGGGGGCTGGGCGGTGATGGGCGGGCTGCTGAGCCAGCAGGGGTGGCGGTGGCACAATCGCGGTATAGCTGAAACAGCCTTCTCACGTGTGCAACGGTGATTGCTGCGGAGAGCAGGTTCAGAGCAGGAATGACTGCGATGGTCAAGGGTCCTAAAACAAAACGGCCGACCAAAAAGCTAGCAAAAGCACTGTACCAGCGCCGGGGGTCTGGCAGCTTTTGGGCTGACTACTGAGCCAGCAGGGGTGGATCTGGAATACTTGTGGCGGATTTGAATAACCCTTCTAACGATTGCAACGGTCATTGCTGTGGAGAGCAGCTTCAGGGAATGGAAGACTGCGCGGGACAGGGGACCTAAAGCAAAAAGTCCGTCAAGAAATCTCT
>NW_024095980.1:0-75790 GCF_016699485.2 Gallus gallus
AAACAAAAAAAAAAAAAGCCGTAGTATTGTTCCATACCAGTAGGAGGGGTAGCTACAGGCACCGTAAGGCTTTTGCATGTTCACCTCTCGTGCTTGTTAGGCCTCTGGCTTTACTTGAGTCTTTGTTGAATTGCGATTGCATTCAAGGCTTACTGGAGTGGGGGATTTTCAAATGCTAATAAATATTTGCTTAAAATTAAAACTTGAAACTTGCTAAATGAAATTATTGTGTGTGCCGTTCCTCAAAGAATCTCGATTTGTCAGCAGTAGATCCGCTTGCGGGATACTGACGATCGCAGCTGTGAAATGACTCGAATTAAACCGTTTGAAGAAGCGGAATAGACAACTTGTTACGTTTTTCCTCATATCCAACCTGAAGCTCCCCCGGCGCAACTTAAGGCCGTTTGTACCTCTTGTCCCGTTCTGTTACCTGGGAGAAGCGCAACCCCACCTCGCCTACAACCACCTTTCGGGTAGTTGTAAAGAGGCGATAAGGTCTCTCTCCCCTGAGCCTCCCCTCCTCCGGACGAAACAATCCCAGTTCCCTCAACTGCTACCCATAGGTCTTGTGCTCCAGTCCCTTCACCGGCTTCGTTGCCCTCCTCTGCCACCAGCTCAGAACCAGCAACGTCTTTCTTGTAGTGAGGGGCCCAAAGCTGAACGCAGTAGCTCGAGGTGCGGCCTCACCAGCGCCGAGTACAGAGGGATGATCACCTCCCTTAGTCCTGCTGACTCCGTGATTTCTGATCCAAGCCAGGATGCCGTTGCCTTCTTGGCCCCCTGGGCACGCCGCCTGGCTCATGTTCAGGCGGCTGTTGACTAATGCCCCCAGATCCGTTTCCTCCGCGCAGCTTTCCAGCCACTCTGCCCCGCCTGTTTGCGTTGCATGGGGTTGTTTGTGACCCAAGTGCAGGACCCGGCGCTTGGTCTCGTAGATGCTCCTACAATTGGCCTCGGCCAACGATCCAGCCCATCCGGATCCCTGTGTAGGGCCTTCCTACCTCAGGCAGATCAAGCCTTCCTCCCAACATGGTGTGGCCTGCAAACTTATTGAGGGTGCGCTCAATCCCCTCGTCCAGATCATCATCAAAATATAAACAGGACTGGCCCAAACGCTGACCCCCTGGGGAACACCGCTAGCGTCCACCGCCAGCTGGATTGAACTCCATTCACCACCACTATCTGGGCCTGGCCGTCCAGCCAGGTTCTGACCCGGCAGAGTACACCTGCCCAAGCCATGGGCTGCCACTTCTCTGGGAGAATACCGTGGAGACAGAGTCAAAGGCTTCACTGAAGTCTAGGTAGACTACATCCACAGCCTTTGCCTCATCCACTAGTCGGTCACCTGGTCATAGAAGGAGATCGGGTCGATCAAGCAGAACCTGTTCTTTAAGAACCCGCGCTGGCTAGGCCCGGTCCCCTGGTTGTCCCGCACACGCCCTGTGATCTGAGCTCGGGTGATCTCCTCCATGACCTTCCCTGATACTGAGGTCAGGCTGACAGGCCTGTAGTCCCAGATCCTCCATCAGAACCCTTCTTGAGGTGGGCGTCTGTCTGGCTCCAAGTATCGGTAGCAAGACGGTTCGTTATATACGTATACCCAACGTGAAGATTAAACTCAGAAAGGAGACAAATATTTGCCCAAACCGTTTATTGTAGAAACGTTTTGTTTTGCTAGCCTGGGATGGGAGGCGGGATGACGAAAGCAATAGTGAAAAGACAGAAAGAAAAGCAAGGATTTGTTACAGGAATGCAGAGATGGTTACCACCGCAGTGTGACAATGTTTCACGATTCCGGTTGAAAGGGGTGTGGGGGCGGTTTCTCTTTCTCGGTCGATCACAGGCGGAAGGAAAACAAGCAAGGGAAAAGCGCGCGCACAAAAGTTTTTGCAGAGTCCATACATATATATACTGTCTGGTTCTCCTTGGTTGCTCATAGTAACGGCACGTCCAGCACCGGTGCAACAGTCAGAAACAGACAGAAGTAAAGAAGGCACTGGGAATTGAGGGGCGTTTATTCTGCTCCCCGGCCCGTCTTCCAGCTCAGGGGCTGAGTACCCTGGGATAGCAGGTCTCACTGCTAAAGACAGAAAGTGAGAAGGCGTTGAGAACTTCAGCCTTTCCTCCTCCTCGGTGGTGATGTTCCCCACCGCGTGAATAAGAAGGGAGATTCTCTTGGCCCTCCTCTTGCTACTATAATATGTTCGTAAAAACATAGTTTTAATCATCTCAAACAATGGCGGCCATATTAAGGTCGTGCTGGGCTTTGGCTTGTCGAATTTTCTCCCTGCGCATGCTAGCAACATCCTTGCACTCTCCCCGAGTTGCCTGTCCCTTCATGCCAAAGATGGCAAACTCCTGGCCTGCCCGCCAACATTTGACGGCCATTTGACGGGAGGATCGGCACCAAAAGCCCCCAGCGCCTAAGTCCCTGAGCCCCGATAAGCACCGGGCCGACGGAGCGGAGCCGCCTACAGGGCGGGGACAAGCTTAAAGGGCAGGCGAGACAGCCAACCGAGGCGCGAGAACGGCCGCGGCGGCTCTGTCGGCCCAATGAGCGCCGACGAGGGCCGAGCCGTGCCGAGCGAGGCGAGCCGAGCGGAGCCGGCCGAGCCGAGCCGAGCCGTGCGGGGAGGTTTGGTGCTGAGGGAGTGTTGTAGCGAGCGGGCGCCGTCATGGCCGGCGGGATCGTTAGGTCGCCGGCCGCCTGGCGCGGTGGCGCCGCTCTCTTGGGAAAAGTCGCCCGCCAGGAGTTCTCCGCCAACGTTATCCGCGAGGAGGAGCCGTTGTTGACGAGGAGGTAGCCGCGGCTTTGTCTGCGCGTCGCGCGATTCTTCCCTTGCCCTCCCGTCCCACCCCTCCCCCACCCTAGCGCGCTCGCAGGCCCTCTGGAACGAGCGCCCGTTGCGGTGCCGGCGAGTGCGGCGGGGCGAGCGGCGACCTTGCCGCGGGGCGGGGCGGGCGGACGGCCTTTCTGGCTGGTGATGCTCGCTACTGCAGCGCCTCCTCTAAAACCCCGCGCTGCTTCGGTGCCTCGGGGCTGCCGTGGCGCATACTGGGTCGTGGTGCCGTCTGGCTCGCCTGGCTTCCCAGCGCCACCGTGTGTTGTGTGCGCGTGTGTAGAGGCGGGCCTGTGACGCTGAAGCGCTTGGTGGGCAGCCGCGGGCGCTTGTCGCGCGCGATATCAATCCCTTTGTCGCTGCTAGTCGTGCTAGTTCCATTCGAATTAGTTGACCGTTTCCTACAGGTCGGTGGTATTCACGTGTCGAAGGCGATAACCTTTGCCTCGATGTGAAGTGTCTGATAGCGCCAGCCTCACCGTGCTAATCCAAAGCGTTCTTTCACCGGAGTCCGCGGTGTTCTTGAGGATGGAGAGTTAACACGGCCTCCTTTCGGGATAACCCAGGTTCTTTGAAAATGCCTTGGTCAAAAGTAGGATAGGAAGGCGATATTTGGCCATAACTGAAGGATGGTGAGCCACCGTTTGCCGCTTGAGTGGTAAGCAGGTCTTAATATGAGAGTGAAATAAGCGCAAATGGAGGTGGTTTTGTTTGGGTTTAAAATCGCTCTGTGCTCGTAGCAGCAGGAGCCTGTGAAAACATGTTTGTGCATAGAGGGAGAGGGCTTTGCCATTCAAAGATCCTTAGGAAGAATCGCTGTTTTGTCTTGCGTTTGGGATACGCGTTCAGTGGGGCGTAGCGATCTGCTTCAGCTATTGCCTTTCTCCGAAGCCAATCCCGTTTTAAGCGTGTCCTCTTCCTCCAGTGCCTTGCGTTCCATGATATTTCACCGCAAGCTCCTACGCTTTTTCCTAGCCGCTCCCCAGAAGGCCTTTGTGAGGTTATCCGGAGCAGAAGATTGTGGCGCACCTGTAAGTACCGTGGAAGCTTTCTGTACACTAAACGGTGCCAGTAAGTGGTATGTAATTTAGTAGGCTCTGTCCCGTCGCCTCGTTTCCTCTCGATGTTGCAAAGAGGCACAGTAGGCTATTTGGGCTTTCCCGACGCCATAATCTTTTGCCTCTAGCTTGTAACGGAGCTGAGCGTTTTGACTAAGGTAGTGAGAGAGAGCGATGCTCATTTCTGGGTACGTACTTGATGCAAAATGCAGCGCTGTTCAGAAGTATGGCCCGATGCCTGTTCTCGCTGTTTCCAGACAGTGGTCATGCTCTAATATGGAGAAGAGGGCTTGGGGTTTTGAGCAGGTCGGAGGCGAGGAAGGAGAGAGCTGGCTGAGGGGTGCTGGATGTCTCATTTTCAGCTACAGAGTCAAGTCCCGTGGCTTTGGCGTGGGCTCACAAAGCCTACACGAGTTTTTCTTGTCTGCCAGAAAGACTTAGGTTGCCCGAAGATATAATGGGGGGCTGGAATCCGAGACCAATCTGGCTTCTGTGCCCGATTTGTAGTCCGTTACTCTCTAGCTGGGGGTGGGGAGGGGTTTAAAGAAAAGGAAAAAAAAGGTGGCAAGTCCCATAGCTGTGCCTCCCCCCATTATGCGTAATCGGACTTTGTAGCTTTGCTTGGAACGTGTCAGTTGCAGAAAGGCAGTAATTTGAAGAGCGCGCTTGAATGGCAAGAACTAGTTAACCGCGTTCTGTGGCTGGTTCTCTGCTCGCCTTCCTTGGCTTCCTGCCCTCTCCACTCTTCATGTGTTGTGGCATGCTCCGTTACGTAACGTTATTTCCTTCTCCAGCTTCTTGGCCGTTTGATGATTGTTGGCGAGAAGTGTGCTGCTAGCCTGGGCTGACCAATGGATTCCGGATGGCTGTGAGATACCCCCCTCAGCCCTTCAGACTACCGCGCACGTCTCTGTATTCTGGGTGGCCGTCAGTTGGGCCGGCCTCCTGGCTAAGATGTTTGCACCGCAGGAGTTGCTGCACGCGTACGGATCGCCACCGAATGATTTCACGTGTTGCCCGTCAGCCTAGCCACGGTGACATATATTGTTTTGGTGGGTGCCTATGGAGGGTAATGAAAAGCTTTGAGCAGCATTGCAGAATAAAGATGGAGCATGGGGATATCATCTCTGTCTCGCTTGTCTTACTGATGGAATGGTTCTGCAAGTTAAAACGGTGGGTCTCCGTCTCCAAAGACAATATAGGATGTGCTGTGTGTTTGAGGCCTTGCTGTCTTCCCCCAGCTTCCAAATAAAAGGGCGTGGGTTTTATCGCGTACTAGCAGCATCGACAAGCAGCAGGCGTAGAATTAGCGAAGAATAAGTAGGAGGAAAGCTTCCAGCTGTCGTCTGTTGTATGGCCCCGTCGCGAGGCCGACAAACTCTACCCGCATGATTTCTGACCGGTGCACGTCAGCCTGCTTTAACAAACTCGGAGTTTTGCCACTGCTTTCTTTTCAGTCGCGGATTTTGCGACGTAGAGAAATAATTTCTCCCGCGGAAACTTTCCCAAATGGAAAAGACTTTGTGATACTTGAGTCGGCGATTGTTGCGCTTCTGCTGTCTTTGAGACTCGGCTGCCCTTCTCCATTTCTCTTTTTATATGAACAAAACATAAAAAAAAAAAAAAAAAAAAAGCAAGCCGTAGTATTGTTCCATAACCAGTAGGAGGGTAGCTACAGGCACCGTAAGGCTTTTACATGTAATCACCTCTCGTGCTTTGTTAGGCCTCTGGCTTTGCTTGAGTCTTTGTTGAATTGCGATTGCATTCAAGGCTTACTGGAGTGGGGGAGTTTCAAAATGCTAATAAATATTTGCATTAAAATTAAATAGTTGAAACTTGCTAAATGAAATTATTGTGTGGCCGTTCCTCAAGGAATCTCGATTTGTCAGCAGTAGATCCGCTTGCGGGAGTGACGATCGCAGCTGTGAATGACTCTGAATTAAACCGTTTGAAGAAGCGGAATAAGACAACTTGTTACGTTTTTCCTCATATCCAACCTGAAGCTCCCCCGGCGCAGCGCAAGGCCGTTACCTCTTGTCCCGTTGCTAGTTACCTGGGAGAAGCGGCCAACCCCCACCACGCTACAACCACCTTTCGGGTAGTTGTAAAGAGGCGATAAGGTCTCTCTCCCCTGAGCCTCCCCTCCTCCAGACGAAACAATCCCAGTTCCCTCAACTGCTACCCATAGGTCTTGTGCTCCAGTCCCTTCACCGGCTTCGTTGCCCTCCTCTGGCCACGCTCCAGACCCTCAACGTCTTTCTTGTAGTGAGGGGCCCAAAGCTGCACGCAGTACTCGAGGAGCGGCCTCACCAGCGCCGAGTACAGAGGGATGATCACCTCCCTCGTCCTGCTGACTACATGATTTCTGATCCAAGCCAGGATGCCGTTGGCCTTCTTGGCCCCCTGGGCACGCCTGGCTCATGTTCAGGCGGCTGTTGACTAATGCCCCCAGATCCGTTTCTTCCGCGCAGCTTTCCAGCCTCTCTGCCCCGAGCCTGTTGCGTTGCATGGGGTTGTTGTACCAAAGTGCAGGACCCGGCGTTTGGTCTCGTAGATGCTCCTGCAATTGGCCTCGGCCCAACGATCCAGCCTATCCGGATCCCTGTGTAGGGCCTTCCTACCCTCAGGCAGATCAAGCCTTCCTCCCAACATGGTGTGGCCTGCAAACTTGCTGAGGGTGCGCTCAATCCCCTCGTCCAGATCATCATCGAAATATAAACAGGACTGGCCCAAACGCTGACCCCCTGGGGAACACCGCTAGCGACCACCGCCAGCTGGATTGAACTCCATTCAGCACCACTCTCTGGGCCCGGCCATCCAGCCAGGTTTTGACCCAGCAGAGTACACCTGCCCAAGCCATGGGCTGCCACTTCTCTGGGAGAATACCGTGGGAGACAGAGTCAAAGGCTTCACTGAAGTCTAGGTAGACTACATCCACAGCCTTTGCCTCATCCACTAGTCGGGTCACCTGGTCATAGAAGGAGATCGGGTCGGTCAAGCAGGACCTGTCTTTTAAGGAACCCGCGCTGGCTAGGCCGGTCCCCTGGTTGTCCCGCACACGCCCTGTGATCTCACTCCGGGTGATCTGCTCCATGACCTTCCCCGATACTGAGGTCAGGCTGACAGGCCTGTAGTTTCCCCAGATCCTCCATCCAACCTTCTTGGAGGTGGGCGTCTGTCTGGCTCCAAGTATCGGTAGCAAGACGGTTCGTTATATACGTAAGCCACGTGAGATTAAAACTCAGAAAGGAGACAAATATTTGCCCAACCGGTTTATTGTAAAACGTTTTGGTTAGCTAGGCCTGGGGATGGGAGGTGGGATGACGAAAGCAATAGTGAAAAGACAGAAAAGAAAAGCAAGGATTTGTTACAGGAATGCAGAGATGGTTACCACCGCAGTGTGACAATGTTTCATGATTCCGGTTGGAAGCAGGGGTGGGGGGGCGGGTTCTCTTTCTCGGTCGATCACAGGCGGAAGGAAAACACAACAAGGGAAAAGCGCGCGCAAAGTTTTTGCAGAGTCCATACATATATATATACTGTCTGGTTCTCCTTGGTTACTCATAGTAACGGCACGTCCAGCACAGGTGCAACAGTCAGAACAGACAGAAGTAAAGAAGGCACTGGGAATTGAGGGGCGTTTATTCTGCTCCCCGGCCCCGTCTTCCCAGCTCAGGGGGCTGAGTACCCTGGGAATAGCAGGTCTCACTGCTAAAGCCAGAAGTGAAGAAGGCGTTGGGAACTTCAGCCTTTTCCTCCTCCTCGATGGTGATGTTCCCCACCGCGTTGAATAAAGAAGGGAGATTCTCCTTGGCCCTCCTCTTGCTACTAATACGTTCGTAAAAACATAGTTTTAATCATCTCAAACAATGGCGGCCATATTAAGGTCGTGCTGGGCTTTGGCTGTCGAATTTTCTCCCTGCGCATGCTAGCAACATCCTGGCACTCTCCCCGAGTTGCCTGTCCTTCATGCAAAGATGGCAAACTCCTGGCCTGCCCCGTCAACATTTGACGGTCATTTGACGGAGGGATCGGCACCAAAAAGCCCCCAGCGCCTAAGTCCCTGAGCCCCGATAAGCACCGAGCCGACGGGAGCGGAGCCGCCTACAGGGCGGGGACAAGCTTAAAGGGCAGGCGAGACAGCCAACCGAGGCGCGAGAACGGCCGGCGGCTCTGTCGGCCCAATGAGCGCCGACGAGGGCCGAGCCGAGCCGAGCCGAGGGCGAGCCGAGCGAGCCGAGCCGAGCCGAGCGGGGAGGTTTGGGGCTGAGGGAGTGTTGTAGCGAGCGGGCGCCGTCATGGCCGGCGGGATCGTTAGGTCGCCGGCCGCCTGGCGCGGTGGCGCCGCTCTCTTGGGAAAAGTCGCCCGCCAGGAGTTCTCCGCCAACGTTATCCGCGAGGAGGAGCCGTTGTGGACGAGGAGGTAGCCGCGGCTTTGCTCGCGCGTCGCGCGATTCTTCCCTTGCCCTCCCGTCCCACCCCTCCCCCACCCTAGCGCGCTCGCAGGCCCTCTGGAACGAGCGCCCGTTGCGGTGCCGGCGAGTGCGGCGGGGCGAGCGGCGACCTTGCCGCGGGGCGGGGCGGGCGGACGGGCCTTTCTGGCTGGTGATGCTCGCTACTACAGCGCCTCCTCTAAAACCCCGCGCTCCTTCGGTGCCTCGGGGCTGCCGTGGCGCATACTGGGTCGCTGGTGCCGTCTGGCTCGCCTGGCTTCCCAGCGCCACCGTGTGGTGTGTGCGCGTGTGTAGAGGCGGGCCTGTGACGCTGAAGCGCTTGGTGGCAGCCGCGGACGCTTGTCGCGCGCGATATCATCCCTTTGTCGCTGCTAGTCGTGCTAGTTCCATTAGAATTAGTTGACCGTTTCTACAGGTCGGTGGTATTCACGTGTCGAAGGCGATAACCTTTGCCTCGATGTGGAAGTGTCTGATGCGCCCTCACCGCGCTAATCCAAAGCGTTCTTTCACCGGAGTCCGCGGTGTTCTTGAGGATGGAGAGTTAACACGGCCTCCGTCGGGATAACCCCAGGTTCTTTGAAAATGCCTTGGTCAAAAGTAGGATAGGAAGGCGATATTTGGCCATAACTGAAGGATGGTGAGCCACCGTTTGCCGCTTGAGTGGTTAAGCAGGGTCTTAATATGAGAGTGAAATAAGCGCAAATGGAGGTGCTTTGTTTGGGTTTAAAATCGCTCTGTGCTCGTAGCAGCAGGAGCCTGTGAAAACATGTTTGTGCATAGAAGGGAGAGGGCTTTGCCGATTCAAAGATCCTTAGGAAGAATCGCTGTTTTGTCTTGCGTTTGGGATACGCGTTCAGTGGGCGTAGCGATCTGCTTCAGCTATTGCCTTTCTCCGAAGCCATCCCGTTTTAAGCGTGTCCTCTTCCTCCAGTGCCTTGCGTTCCATGATATTTCACCGCAAGCTCCTACTTTTTTTCCTAGCCGCTCCCCAGAAGGCCGTTGTGGGTTATCCGGAGCAGAAGATTGTGGCGCACCTGTAAGTACCGTGGAAGCTTCTGTACACGAAACGGTGCCAGTAAGTGGTATGTAATTTAGTAGGCTTTGTCCCGTCGCCTCGTTTCCTCTCGATGTTGCAAAGAGGCACAGTAGGCTATTTGGGCTTTCCCGACGCCATAATCTTTTGCCTCTAGCTTGTAACGGAGCTGAGCGTTTTGACTAAGGGAAGTGAGAGAGCGATGCTCATTTCTGGGTACGTACTTGATGCAAAATGCAGCGCTGTTCAGAAGTATGGCCTATGCCTGTTCTCGCTGTTTCCAGACAGTGGTCCTTGCTCTAATATGGAGAAGGGCTTGGGGTTTTGAGCAGGTCGGAGGCGAGGAAGAAGGCTGGCTGAGGGGTGCTGGATGTTCATTTTCAGCTGTAGAAGTCAAGTCCCGTGGCTTTGGCGTGGGCTCACAAAGCCTACACTGAGTTTTTCTTGTCTGCCAGAAAGACTTAGGTTGCCCGAAGATATAATGGGGGGCTGGAATCCGAGACAAATCTGGCTTCTGTGCCCGATTTGTAGTCCGTTACTCTCTAGCTGGGGGTGGGGAGGGGGTTAGGAAGAAAAGGGAAAAAAAAAGGTGGCAAGTCCCATAGCTGCCCCTCCCCCCATTATGCATAATCGGTCTTTGTAGCTTTGCTTGGAATGTGTCAGTTGCAGAAAGGCAGTAATTTGAAGAGCGCGCTTGAATGGCGAAGAACTAGTTAACCGCGTTCTGTGGCTGGTTCTCTGCTCGCCTTCCTTGGCTTCCTGCCCTCTCCACTCTTCATTGTGTTGTGGCATGCTCCGTTACGTAACGTTATTTCCTTCTCCAGCTTCTTGGCCGTTTGATGATTGTGGCGAGAAGTGTGCTGCTACCTGGGCTTGACCATGGATTCCGGATGGCTGTGAGATACCCACCCTCAGTCCCTTCAGACTACCGCGCGCGTCTCTGTATTCTGGGTGGCCGTCAGTTGGGCCAGCCTCCTGGCTAAGATGTTTGCACCGCAGGTGTTGCTGCACGCGTACGGATCGCCACGAATGGATTTCACGTGTTGCCCGTCAGCCTAGCCACCGTTGACATGTAATGTTTTTGGTGGGTGCCTATGGAGGGTAATGAAAAGCTTTGAGCAGCATTTGCAGAATAAAGATGGAGCATGGGGATATCATCTCTGTCTCGCTTGTCTTACTGATGGAAATGGTTCTGCAAGTTAAAACGGTGGGTCTCCGTCTCCCAAAGATAATATAGGATGTGCTGTGTGTTTGAGGCCTTGCTGTCTTCCCCCAGCTTCCAAATAAAAGGGCGTGGGTTTTATCGCGTACTAGCAGCATCGACAAGCAGCAGGCGTAGAATTAGAGAAGAATAAGGTAGGAAGAAAGCTTCCAGCTGTCGTCTGTTGTATGGCCCCGTCGCGAGGCCGAATAAACTCTACCTGCATGATTTCTGACCGGTGCACGTCGCCAGCCTGCTTTTTAACCAAACTCGGGAGTTTGCCACTGCTTTCTTTTCAGTCGCGGATTTTGCGACGTAGAGAAATAATTTCTCCCGCGGAAACTTTCCCAAATGGAAAAGACTTTGTGATACTTGAGTCGGCGATTGTTGCGCTTCTGCTGTCTTTGAGACGGCTCATCTGCCTTCTCCATTTCTCTTTTTTAATATGAACAAAACATAAAAAAAAAAAAAAAAAAAAAAAAGTATTGTTCCATAACCAGAAGGAGGAGTAGCTACAGGCACCGTAAGGCTTTTACATGTAATCACCTCTCGTTTGTTTGTTAGGCCTCTGGCTTTACTTGAGTCTTTGTTGAATTGCAATTGCATTCAAGGCTTACTGGAGTGGGGGAGTTTCAAAATGCTAATAAATATTTGCATTAAAATTAAATAGTTGAAACTTGCTAAATGAAATTATTGTGCGGCCGTTCCTCAAGAATCTCGATTTGTCAGCAGTAGATCCGCTTGCGGAGTGACGATCGCAGCTGTGAATGACTCTGAATTAAACCGTTTGAAGAAGCGGAATAAGACAACTTGTTACGTTTTCTCGAATATCCAACCTGAAGCTCCCCCCGCGCAACTTAAGGCCGTTACCTCTTGTCCCGTCGCTGTTACGTGGGAGAAGCGGCCAACCCCCACCTCGCTACAACCACCTTCGGGTAGTTGTAAAGAGGCGATAAGGTCTCTCTCCCCTGAGCCTCCCCTCCTCCAGACGAAACAATCCCAGTTCCCTCAGCTGCTACCCATAGGTCTTGTGCTCCAGTCCCTTCACCAGCTTTGTTGCCCTCCTCTGGCCACGCTCCAGAACCTCAACGTCTTTCTTGTAGTGAGGGGCCCAAAGCTGAACGCAGTACTCGAGGAGCGGCCTCACCAGCGCCGAGTACAGAGGGATGATCACCTCCCTAGTCCTGTCCTGCTGACTACGTGATTTCTGATCCAAGCCAGGATGCCGTTGGCCTTCTTGGCCCCTGGGCACGCTCCTGGCTCATGTTCAGGCGGCTGTTGACTAATGCCTCCAGATCCGTTTCCTCCGCGCAGCTTTCCAGCCTCTCTGCCCCGAGCCTGTTGCGTTGCATGGGGTTGTTGTGACCAAAGTGCAGGACCCGGCGTTTGGTCTCGTAGATGCTCCTACAATTGGCCTCGGCCCAGCGATCCAGCCCATCCGGATCCCTGTGTAGGGCCTTCCTACCCTCAGGCAGATCAAGCCTTCCTCCCAACATGGTGTGGCCTGCAAACTTGCTGAGGGTGCGCTCAATCCCCTCGTCCAGATCATCATTCGAGATATTATCAGGACCGGCCAAACGCTGACCCCCTGGGGAACACCGCTAGCGACCACCGCCAGCTGGATTGAACTCCATTCAGCACCACTCTCTGGGCCGGCCATCCAGCCAGGTTTGACCCAGCAGAGTACACCTGCCCAAGCCATGGGCTGCCATCTTCTTCTCTGGGAGAATACCGTGGGAGACAGAGTCAAAGGCTTCACTGAAGTCTAGGTAGACTACATCCACAGCCTTTGCCTCATCCACTAGTCGGGTCACCTGGTCATAGAAGGAGATCGGGTCGATCAAGCAGGACCTGTCTTTAAGGAACCCGCGCTGGCTAGGCCCGGTCCCCTGGTTGTCCCGCACACGCCCTGTGATCTCACTCCGGGTGATCTGCTCCATGACCTTCCCTGATACTGAGGTAGGCTGACAGGCCTGTAGTTCCCCGGATCCTCCATCAACCCTTCTTGGAGGTGGGCGTCTGTCTGGCTCCAAGTATCGGTAGCAAGACGGTTCGTTATATACGTATAGCCAACGTGAGATTAAAACTCAGAAAGGAGACAAATATTTGCCCAACCGTTTATTGTAAAACGTTTTGGTTAGCTAGGCCTGGGATGGGAGGGCGGGATGACGAAAGCAATAGTGAAAAGACAGAAAAGAAAAGCAAGGATTTGTTACAGGAATGCAGAGATGGTTACCACCGCAGTGTGACAATGTTTCACGATTCTGGTTGGAAGCGGGGGTGGGGGCGGGTTCTCTTTCTCGTCGATCACAGGCGGAAGGAAAACACAACAAGGGAAAAGCGCGCGCAAAAGTTTTTGCAGAGTCCATACATATATATATATATACTGTCCTGGTTCTCCTTGGGTTGCTCATAGTAACGGCACGTCCAGCACAGGTGCAACAGTCAGAAACAGACAGAAGTAAAGAAGGCACTGGGAATTGAGGGGCGTTTATTCTGCTCCCCGGCCCCGTCTTCCTCTCAGCTGGCTGAGTACCCTGGGAATAGCTGGTCTCACTGCTAAAGCAGAAGTGAAGAAGGCGTTGGGAACTTCAGCCTTTCCTCCTCCTCGATGGTGATGTTCCCCACCGCGTCGAATAAAGAAGGGAGATTCTCCTTGGCCCTCCTCTTGCTACTAATACGTTCGTAAAAACATTGTTTTAATCATCTCAAACAATGGCGGCCATATTAAGGTCTTGCTGGGCTTTGGCTTGTCGAATTTTCTCCCTGCGCATGCTAGCAACATCCTGCACTCTCCCCGAGTTGCCCGTCCTTCATGCAAAGATGGCAAACTCCTGGCCTGCCCCGCCAACATTTGACGGTCATTTGACGGGAGGGATCGGCACCAAAAAGCCCCCAGCGCCTAAGTCCCTGAGCCCCGATAAGCACCGGCCGACGGGAGCGGAGCCGCCTACAGGGCGGGGACAAGCTTAAAGGGCAGGCGAGACAGCCAACCGAGGCGCGGGAACGGCCGGCGGCGCTCTGTCGGCCCAATGAGCGCCGACGAGGGCCGAGCCGTGCCGAGCCGAGGCGAGCCGAGCCGAGCCGAGCCGAGCCGAGCCGACCGAGCCGGCCGCGGGGGAGGTTTGGGGCTGAGGGAGTGTTGTAGCGAGCGGGCGCCGTCATGGCCGGCGGGATCGTTAGGTCGCCGGCCGCCTGGCGCGGTGGCGCCGCTCTCTTGGGAAAAGTCGCCCGCCAGGAGTTCTCCGCCAACGTTATCCGCGAGGAGGAGCCGTTGTGGACGAGGAGGTAGCCGCGGCTTTGTCGTGCCGTCGCGCGATTCTTCCCTTGCCCTCCCGTCCCACCCCTCCCCCACCCTAGCGCGCTCGCAGGCCCTCTGGAACGAGCGCCCGTTGCGGTGCCGGCGAGTGCGGCGGGGCGAGCGGCGACCTTGCCGCGGGGCGGGGCGGGCGGACGGGCCTTTCTGGCTGGTGATGCTCGCTACTACAGCGCCTCCTCTAAAACCCCGCGCTGCTTCGGTGCCTCGGGGCTGCCGTGGCGCATACTGGGTCGCTGGTGCCGTCTGGCTCGCCTGGCTTCCCAGCGCCACCGTGTGGTTGTGTGCGCGTGTGTAGAGGCGGGCCTGTGACGCTGAAGCGCTTGGTGGCAGCCGCGGACGCTTGTCGCGCGCGATATCAATCCCTTTGTCGCTGCTAGTCGTGCTAGTTCCATTAGAATTAGTTGACCGTTGTCCTACAGGTCGGTGGTATTCACGTGTCGAAGGCGATAACCTTTGCCTCGATTTGGAAGTGTCTGATGCCAGCCTCACCGCGCTAATCCAAAATGTTCTTTCACCGGAGTCCGCGGTGTTCTTGAGGATGGAGAGTTAACACGGCCTCCTTTCGGGATAACCCCAGGTTCTTTGAAAATGCCTTGGTCAAAAGTAGGATAGGAAGGCGATATTTGGCCATAACTGAAGGATGGTGAGCCACCGTTTGCCGCTTGAGTGGTTAAGCAGGGTCTTAATATGAGAGTGAAATAAGCGCAAATGGAGGTTGGTTTTGTTTGGGTTTAAAATCGCTCTGTGCTCGTAGCAGCAGGAGCCTGTGAAAACATGGTTTGTGCATAGAAGGGAGAGGGCTTTGCCAATTCAAAGATCACTTAGGAAGAATTGCTGTTTTGTCTTGCGTTTGGGATACGCGTTCAGTGGGACGTAGCGATCTGCTTCAGCTATTGCCTTTCTCCGAAGCCAATCCCGTTTTAAGCGTGTCCTCTTCCTCCAGTGCCTTGCGTTCCATGATATTTCACCGCAAGCTCCTACGCTTTTTTCCTAGCCGCTCCCCAGAAGGCCGTTGTGAGGTTATCCGGAGCAGAAGATTGTGGCGCACCTGTAAGTACCGTGGAAGCTTTCTGTACACTAAACGGTGCCAGTAAGTGGTATGTAATTTAGTAGGCTTTGTCCCGTCGCCTCGTTTCCTCTCAGATGTTGCAAAGAGGCACAGTAGGCTATTTGGCTTTCCCGACGCATAATCTTTTGCCTCTAGCTTGTAACGGAGCTGAGCGTTTTGACTAAGGGAAGTGAGAGAAAGCGATGCTCATTTCTGGGTACGTACTTGTAGTGCAAAATGCAGTGCTGTTCAGAAGTATGGCCCGATGCCTGTTCTCGCTGTTTCCAGACAGTGGTCATGGGCTCTAATATGGAGAAGAGGCTTGGGGTTTTGAGCAGGTCGGAGGCGAGGAAGGAGAGAGCTGGCTGAGGGGTGCTGGATGTTTCATTTTCAGCTACAGAAGTCAAGTCCCATGGCTTTGGCGTGGGCTCACAAAGCCTACATCGAGTTTTTCTTGTCTGCCAGAAAGACTTAGGTTGCCCGAAGATATAATGGGGGGCTGGAATCCCGAGACCAATCTGGCTTCTGTGCCCGATTTGTAGTCCGTTACTCTCTAGCTGGGGGTGGGGAGGGGGGTTAGGAAGAAAAGGAAAAAAAAAGATGGCAAGTCCCATAGCTGTCCCTCCCCCCATTATGCGTAATCGGACTTTGTAGCTTTGCTTGGAACGTGTCAGTTGCAAGAAAGGCAGTAATTTGAAAGAGCAGCGCTTGAATGGCAAAGAACTAGTTAACCGCGTTCTGTGGCTGGTTCTCTGCTCGCCTTCCTTGGCTTCCTGCCCTCTCCACTCTTCACTGTGCTGTGGCATGCTCCGTTACGTAACGTTATTTCCTTCTCCAGCTTCTTGGCCGTTTGATGATTGATGGCGAGAAGTGTGCTGCTAACCTGGGCCTGACCAATGGATTCCGGATGGCTGTGAGATACCCACCCTCAGCCCCTTCAGACTACCGCGCACGTCTCTTGTATTCTGGGTGGCCGTCAGTTGGGGCCGGCCTCCTGGCTAAGATGTTTGCACCGCAGGAGTTGCTGCACGCGTTACGGATCGCCACCGAATGGATTTCACGTGTTTGCCCGTCAGCCTAGCCACCGTTGACATATAATTGTTTTTGGTGGGTGCCTATGGAGGGTAATGAAAAGCTTGAGCAGCATTTGCACAATAAAGATGGAGCATGGGGATATCATCTCTGTCTCGCTTGTCTTACTGATTGAAATGATTCTGCAAGTTAAAACGGTGGGTCTCCGTCTCCCAAAGACAATATAGGATGTGCTGTGTGTTTGAGGCCTGCCGTCTTCCCCCAGCTTCCAAATAAAAGGGCGTGGGTTTTATCGCGTACTAGCAGCATCGACAAGCAGCAGGCGTAGAATTAGAGAAGAATAACGTAGGAAGAATGCTTCCAGCTGTCGTCTGTTGTATGGCCCCGTCGCGAGGCCGAACAAACTCCACCCGCATGATTTCTGACCGGAGCACGTCAGCCTGCTTTTAAGCAATCTCGGAGTTTTGCCACTGCTTTCTTTTCAGTCGCGGATTTTGCGACGTAGAGAAATAATTTCTCCCTCGGAAACTTTCCCAAATGGAAAAGACTTTGTGATACTTGAGTCGGCGATTGTTGCGCTTCTGCTGTCTTTGAGACTCAGCTGCCCTTCTCCATTTCTCTTTTTTTAATATGAACAAAACATTAAAAAAAAAAAAAAAAAAAAAAGGCGTATTGTTCCGTAACCAGAAGGAGGAGTAGCTACAGGCACCGTAAGGCTTTTACATGTAATCACCTCTCGCGCTTTGTTAGGCCTCTGGCTTTGCTTGAGTCTTTGTTGAATTGCAATTGCATTCAAGGCTTACTGGAGTGGGGGAGTTTCAAAATGCTAAAAATATTTGCATTAAAAATTAAAGACTTGAAACTTGCTAAATGAAATTATTGTGCGGCCGTTCCTCAAAGAATCTCGATTTGTCAGCAGTAGATCCGCTTGCGGGACTGACGATCGCAGCTGTGAATGACTCCGAATTAAACTGTTTGAAGAAGCGGAATAAGACAACTTGTTACGTTTTTCTGAATATCCAACCTGAAGCTCCCCCCGGCGCAGCGCAAGGCCGTTACCTCTTGTCCCGTCGCTGGTTACGTGGGAGAAGCGGCCAACCCCCACCACGCTACAACCACCTTTCGGGTAGTTGTAAAGAGGCGATAAGGCCTCTCTCCCCTGAGCCTCCCCTCCTCTGGACGAAACAATCCCAGTTCCCTCAGCTGCTACCCATAGGTCTTGTGCTCCAGTCCCTTCACCAGCTTTGTTGCCCTCCTCTGGCCACGCTCCAGAACCTCAACGTCTTTCTTGTAGTGAGGAGCCCAAAGCTGAACGCAGTACTCGAGGAGCAGGCCTCACCAGCGCCGAGTACAGAGGGATGATCACCTCCCTAGTCCTGCTGACTACATGATTTCTGATCCAAGCCAGGATGCCGTTGGCCTTCTTGGGCCCCTGGGCACGCTCCTGGCTCATGTTCAGGTGGCTGTTGACTAATGCCTCCAGATCCGTTTCCTCCGCGCAGCTTTCCAGCCTCTCTGCCCCGAGCCTGTTGCGTTGCATGGGGTTGTTGTGACCAAAGTGCAGGACCCGGCGTTTGGTCTCGTAGATGCTCCTGCAATTGGCCTCGGCCCAGCGATCCAGCCTATCCGGATCCCTGTGTAGGGCCTTCCTACCCTCAGGCAGATCAAGCCTTCCTCCCAACATGGTGTGGCCTGCAAACTTGCTGAGGGTGCGCTCAATCCCCTCGTCCAGATCATCAATCAAAATATAAATCAGGACCGGACCAAACGCTGACCCCCTGGGGAACACCGCTAGCGTCCACCGCCAGCTGGATTGAACTCCATTCACCACCACTATCTGGGCCTGGCCATCCAGCCAGGTTCTGACCCGGCAGAGTACACCTGCCCAAGCCATGGGCTGCCATCTTCTCTGGGAGAATACCGTGGGAGACAGAGTCAAAGGCTTCACTGAAGTCTAGGTAGACTACATCCACAGCCTTTGCCTCATCCACTAGTCGGGTCACCTGGTCATAGAAGGAGATCGGGTCGGTCAAGCAGGACCTGTCTTTAAGGAACCCGCGCTGGCTAGGCCCGGTCCCCTGGTTGTCCCGCACACAGCCCTGTGATCTGACTCCGGGTGATCTCCTCCATGACCTTCCCTGATACTGAGGTTAGGCTGACAGGCCTGTAGTTCCCCAGATCCTCCATCAGACCCTTCTTGGAGGTGGGCATCTGTCTGGCTCCAAGTATCGGTAGCAAGACGGTTCGTTATATACGTATACCCAACGTGAGATTAAAACTCAGAAAGGAGACAAATATTTGCCCAACCGGTTTATTGTAGAAAGTTTTGGTTAGCTAGGCCTGGGGATGGGAGGCGGGATGACGAAAGCAATAGTGAAAAGACAGAAAAGAAAAGCAAGGATTTGTTACAGGAATGCAGAGATGGTTACCACCGCAGTGTGACAATGTTTCACGATTCTGGTTGGAAGCAGGGGTGGGGGGGCAGGTTCTCTTTCTCGGTCGATCACAGGCGGAAGGAAAACACAGCAAGGGAAAAGCGCGCACAAAAGTTTTTGCAGAGTCCATACATATATATATATCTATACTGTCTGGTTCTCCTTGGGTTGCTCATAGTAACGGCACGTCCAGCACCGGTGCAACAGTCAGAACAGACAGAAGTAAAGAAGGCACTGGGAATTGAGGGGCGTTTATTCTGCTCCCCGGCCCCGTCTTCCAGCTCAGGGGGCTGAGTACCCTGAGAATAGCTGGTCTCACTGCTAAAGACAGAAGTGAAGAAGGCGTTGAGAACTTCAGCCTTTTCCTCCTCCTCGGTGGTGATGTTCCCCACCGCGTCGAATAAAGAAGGGAGATTCTCCTTGGCCCTCCTCTTGCTACTAATACGTTCGTAAAAACATTGTTTTAATCATCTCGAACAATGGCGGCCAGATTAAGGTCTTGCTGGGCTTTGGCTTGTCGAATTTTCTCCCTGCGCATGCTAGCAACATCCTGGCACTCTCCCGAGTTGCCCGTCCTTCATCCAAAGATGGCAAACTCCTGGCCTGCCCCGCCAACATTTGACGGTCATTTGACGGGAGGGATCGGCACCAAAAAGCCCCCAGCGCCTAAGTCCCTGAGCCCCGATAAGCACCGAGCCGACGGGAGCGGAGCCGCCTACAGGGCGGGGACAAGCTTAAAGGGCAGGCGAGACAGCCAACCGAGGCGCGAGAACGGCCGGCACGGCTCTGTCGGCCCAATGAGCGCCGACGAGGGCCGAGCCGTGCCGAGCCGAGGCGAGCCGAGCGGAGCCGAGCCGAGCCGAGCCGAGCCGAGCGGGGGAGGTTTGGGGCTGAGGGAGTGTTGTAGCGAGCGGGCGCCGTCATGGCCGGCGGGATCGTTAGGTCGCCGGCCGCCTGGCGCGGTGGCGCCGCTCTCTTGGGAAAAGTCGCCCGCCAGGAGTTCTCCGCCAACGTTATCCGCGAGGAGGAGCCGTTGTGGACGAGGAGGTAGCCGCGGCTTTGTCGTGCGTCGCGCGATTCTTCCCTTGCCCTCCCGTCCCACCCCGTCCCCCACGCTAGCGCGCTCGCAGGCCCTCTGGAACGAGCGCCCGTTGCGGTGCCGGCGAGTGCGGCGGGGCGAGCGGCGACCTTGCCGCGGGGCGGGGCGGGCGGACGGGCCTTTCTGGCTGGTGATGCTCGCTACTACAGCGCCTCCTCTAAAACCCCGCGCTGCTTCGGTGCCTCGGGGCTGCCGTGGCGCATACTGGGTCGCTGGTGCCGTCTGGCTCGCCTGGCTTCCCAGCGCCACCGTGTGGTTGTGTGCGCGTGTGTAGAGGCGGGCCTGTGACGCTGAAGCGCTTGGTGGCAGCCGCGGACGCTTGTCGCGCGCGATATCAATCCCTTTGTCGCTGCTAGTCGTGCTAGTTCCATTAGAATTAGTTGACCGTGTCCTACAGGTCGGTGGTATTCACGTGTCGAAGGCGATAACCTTTGCCTCGATTTGGAAGTGTCTGATGCCAGCCTCACCGCGCTAATCCAAAATGTTCTTTCACCGGAGTCCGCGGTGTTCTTGAGGATGGAGAGTTAACACGGCCTCCTTTCGGGATAACCCCAGGTTCTTTGAAAATGCCTTGGTCAAAAGTAGGATAGGAAGGCGATATTTGGCCATAACTGAAGGATGGTGAGCCACCGTTTGCCGCTTGAGTGGTTAAGCAGGGTCTTAATATGAGAGTGAAATAAGCGCAAATGGAGGTGGTTTTGTTTGGGTTTAAAATCGCTCTGTGCTCGTAGCAGCAGGAGCCTGTGAAAACATGGTTTGTGCATAGAAGGGAGAGGGCTTTGCCAATTCAAAGATCACTTAGGAAGAATTGCTGTTTTGTCTTGCGTTTGGGATACGCGTTCAGTGGGACGTAGCGATCTGCTTCAGCTATTGCCTTTCTCCGAAGCCAATCCCGTTTTAAGCGTGTCCTCTTCCTCCAGTGCCTTGCGTTCCATGATATTTCACCGCAAGCTCCTACGCTTTTTTCCTAGCCGCTCCCCAGAAGGCCGTTGTGAGGTTATCCGGAGCAGAAGATTGTGGCGCACCTGTAAGTACCGTGGAAGCTTTCTGTACACTAAACGGTGCCAGTAAGTGGTATGTAATTTAGTAGGCTTTGTCCCGTCGCCTCGTTTCCTCTCGATGTTGCAAAGAGGCACAGTAGGCTATTTGGGCTTTCCCGACGCCATAATCTTTTGCCTCTAGCTTGTAACGGAGCTGAGCGTTTTGACTAAGGGAAGTGAGAGAAAGCGATGCTCATTTCTGGGTACGTACTTGTAGTGCAAAATGCAGTGCTGTTCAGAAGTATGGCCCGATGCCTGTTCTCGCTGTTTCCAGACAGTGGTCATGGCTCTAATATGGAGAAGAGGGCTTGGGGTTTTGAGCAGGTCGGAGGCGAGGAAGGAGAGAGCTGGCTGAGGGGTGCTGGATGTTTCATTTTCAGCTACAGAAGTCAAGTCCCATGGCTTTGGCGTGGGCTCACAAAGCCTACATCGAGTTTTTCTTGTCTGCCAGAAAGACTTAGGTTGCCCGAAGATATAATGGGGGGCTGGAATCCCGAGACCAATCTGGCTTCTGTGCCCGATTTGTAGTCCGTTACTCTCTAGCTGGGGGTGGGGAGGGGGTTAGGAAGAAAAGGAAAAAAAAAGATGGCAAGTCCCATAGCTGTCCCTCCCCCCATTATGCGTAATCGGACTTTGTAGCTTTGCTTGGAACGTGTCAGTTGCAGAAAGGCAGTAATTTGAAGAGCAGCGCTTGAATGGCAAAGAACTAGTTAACCGCGTTCTGTGGCTGGTTCTCTGCTCGCCTTCCTTGGCTTCCTGCCCTCTCCACTCTTCACTGTGCTGTGGCATGCTCCGTTACGTAACGTTATTTCCTTCTCCAGCTTCTTGGCCGTTTGATGATTGATGGCGAGAAGTGTGCTGCTAACCTGGGCCTGACCAATGGATTCCGGATGGCTGTGAGATACCCACCCTCAGCCCCTTCAGACTACCGCGCACGTCTCTGTATTCTGGGTGGCCGTCAGTTGGGCCGGCCTCCTGGCTAAGATGTTTGCACCGCAGGAGTTGCTGCACGCGTACGGATCGCCACCGAATGGATTTCACGTGTTGCCCGTCAGCCTAGCCACCGTTGACATATAATTGTTTTTGGTGGGTGCCTATGGAGGGTAATGAAAAGCTTTGAGCAGCATTTGCACAATAAAGATGGAGCATGGGGATATCATCTCTGTCTCGCTTGTCTTACTGATGGAAATGATTCTGCAAGTTAAAACGGTGGGTCTCCGTCTCCCAAAGACAATATAGGATGTGCTGTGTGTTTGAGGCCTTGCCGTCTTCCCCCAGCTTCCAAATAAAAGGGCGTGGGTTTTATCGCGTACTAGCAGCATCGACAAGCAGCAGGCGTAGAATTAGAGAAGAATAACGTAGGAAGAATGCTTCCAGCTGTCGTCTGTTGTATGGCCCCGTCGCGAGGCCGAACAAACTCCACCCGCATGATTTCTGACCGGAGCACGTCAGCCTGCTTTTAAGCAATCTCGGAGTTTTGCCACTGCTTTCTTTTCAGTCGCGGATTTTGCGACGTAGAGAAATAATTTCTCCCTCGGAAACTTTCCCAAATGGAAAAGACTTTGTGATACTTGAGTCGGCGATTGTTGCGCTTCTGCTGTCTTTGAGACTCAGCTGCCCTTCTCCATTTCTCTTTTTTTAATATGAACAAAACATTAAAAAAAAAAAAAAAAAAAAAAAAAGAAGTATTGTTCCGTAACCAGAAGGAGGAGTAGCTACAGGCACCGTAAGGCTTTTACATGTAATCACCTCTCGCGCTTTGTTAGGCCTCTGGCTTTGCTTGAGTCTTTGTTGAATTGCAATTGCATTCAAGGCTTACTGGAGTGGGGGAGTTTCAAAATGCTAACTAAATATTTGCATTAAAAATTAAATACTTGAAACTTGCTAAATGAAATTATTGTGCGGCCGTTCCTCAGAGAATCTCGATTTGTCAGCAGTAGATCCGCTTGCGGGACTGACGATCGCAGCTGTGAATGACTCTGAATTAAACCGTTTGAAGAAGCGGAATAAGACAACTTGTTACGTTTTTCTGAATATCCAACCTGAAGCTCCCCCCGGCGCAGCGCAAGGCCGTTACCTCTTGTCCCGTCGCTGGTTACGTGGGAGAAGCGGCCAACCCCCACCACGCTACAACCACCTTTCGGGTAGTTGTAAAGAGGCGATAAGGCCTCTCTCCCCTGAGCCTCCCCTCCTCTGGACGAAACAATCCCAGTTCCCTCAGCTGCTACCCATAGGTCTTGTGCTCCAGTCCCTTCACCAGCTTTGTTGCCCTCCTCTGGCCACGCTCCAGAACCTCAACGTCTTTCTTGTAGTGAGGAGCCCAAAGCTGAACGCAGTACTCGAGGAGCAGCCTCACCAGCGCCGAGTACAGAGGGATGATCACCTCCCTAGTCCTGCTGACTACATGATTTCTGATCCAAGCCAGGATGCCGTTGGCCTTCTTGGGCCCCTGGGCACGCTCCTGGCTCATGTTCAGGTGGCTGTTGACTAATGCCTCCAGATCCGTTTCCTCCGCGCAGCTTTCCAGCCTCTCTGCCCCGAGCCTGTTGCGTTGCATGGGGTTGTTGTGACCAAAGTGCAGGACCCGGCGTTTGGTCTCGTAGATGCTCCTGCAATTGGCCTCGGCCCAGCGATCCAGCCTATCCGGATCCCTGTGTAGGGCCTTCCTACCCTCAGGCAGATCAAGCCTTCCTCCCAACATGGTGTGGCCTGCAAACTTGCTGAGGGTGCGCTCAATCCCCTCGTCCAGATCATCAATCAAAATATAAATCAGGACCGGACCAAACGCTGACCCCCTGGGGAACACCGCTAGCGTCCACCGCCAGCTGGATTGAACTCCATTCACCACCACTATCTGGGCCTGGCCATCCAGCCAGGTTCTGACCCGGCAGAGTACACCTGCCCAAGCCATGGGCTGCCATCTTCTCTGGGAGAATACCGTGGGAGACAGAGTCAAAGGCTTCACTGAAGTCTAGGTAGACTACATCCACAGCCTTTGCCTCATCCACTAGTCGGGTCACCTGGTCATAGAAGGAGATCGGGTCGGTCAAGCAGGACCTGTCTTTAAGGAACCCGCGCTGGCTAGGCCCGGTCCCCTGGTTGTCCCGCACACGCCCTGTGATCTGACTCCGGGTGATCTCCTCCATGACCTTCCCTGATACTGAGGTTAGGCTGACAGGCCTGTAGTTCCCCAGATCCTCCATCAGACCCTTCTTGGAGGTGGGCATCTGTCTGGCTCCAAGTATCGGTAGCAAGACGGTTCGTTATATACGTATACCCAACGTGAGATTAAAACTCAGAAAGGAGACAAATATTTGCCCAACCGGTTTATTGTAGAAAGTTTTGGTTAGCTAGGCCTGGGGATGGGAGGCGGGATGACGAAAGCAATAGTGAAAAGACAGAAAAGAAAAGCAAGGATTTGTTACAGGAATGCAGAGATGGTTACCACCGCAGTGTGACAATGTTTCACGATTCTGGTTGGAAGCAGGGGTGGGGGGGCAGGTTCTCTTTCTCGGTCGATCACAGGCGGAAGGAAAACACAGCAAGGGAAAAGCGCGCACAAAAGTTTTTGCAGAGTCCATACATATATATATATCTATACTGTCTGGTTCTCCTTGGGTTGCTCATAGTAACGGCACGTCCAGCACCGGTGCAACAGTCAGAACAGACAGAAGTAAAGAAGGCACTGGGAATTGAGGGGCGTTTATTCTGCTCCCCGGCCCCGTCTTCCAGCTTCAGGGGGCTGAGTACCCTGAGAATAGCTGGTCTCACTGCTAAAGACAGAAGTGAAGAAGGCGTTGAGAACTTCAGCCTTTTCCTCCTCCTCGGTGGTGATGTTCCCCACCGCGTCGAATAAAGAAGGGAGATTCTCCTTGGCCCTCCTCTTGCTACTAATACGTTCGTAAAAACATTGTTTTAATCATCTCGAACAATGGCGGCCAGATTAAGGTCTTGCTGGGCTTTGGCTTGTCGAATTTTCTCCCTGCGCATGCTAGCAACATCCTGGCACTCTCCCCGAGTTGCCCGTCCTTCATCCAAAGATGGCAAACTCCTGGCCTGCCCCGCCAACATTTGACGGTCATTTGACGGGAGGGATCGGCACCAAAAAGCCCCCAGCGCCTAAGTCCCTGAGCCCCGATAAGCACCGAGCCGACGGGAGCGGAGCCGCCTACAGGGCGGGGACAAGCTTAAAGGGCAGGCGAGACAGCCAACCGAGGCGCGAGAACGGCCGGCACGGCTCTGTCGGCCCAATGAGCGCCGACGAGGGCCGAGCCGTGCCGAGCCGAGGCGAGCCGAGCGGAGCCGAGCCGAGCCGAGCGGGGGAGGTTTGGGGCTGAGGGAGTGTTGTAGCGAGCGGGCGCCGTCATGGCCGGCGGGATCGTTAGGTCGCCGGCCGCCTGGCGCGGTGGCGCCGCTCTCTTGGGAAAAGTCGCCCGCCAGGAGTTCTCCGCCAACGTTATCCGCGAGGAGGAGCCGTTGTGGACGAGGAGGTAGCCGCGGCTTTGTCGTGCGTCGCGCGATTCTTCCCTTGCCCTCCCGTCCCACCCCTCCCCCACGCTAGCGCGCTCGCAGGCCCTCTGGAACGAGCGCCCGTTGCGGTGCCGGCGAGTGCGGCGGGGCGAGCGGCGACCTTGCCGCGGGGCGGGGCGGGCGGACGGGCCTTTCTGGCTGGTGATGCTCGCTACTACAGCGCCTCCTCTAAAACCCCGCGCTGCTTCGGTGCCTCGGGGCTGCCGTGGCGCATACTGGGTCGCTGGTGCCGTCTGGCTCGCCTGGCTTCCCAGCGCCACCGTGTGGTTGTGTGCGCGTGTGTAGAGGCGGGCCTGTGACGCTGAAGCGCTTGGTGGCAGCCGCGGACGCTTGTCGCGCGCGATATCAATCCCTTTGTCGCTGCTAGTCGTGCTAGTTCCATTAGAATTAGTTGACCGTGTCCTACAGGTCGGTGGTATTCACGTGTCGAAGGCGATAACCTTTGCCTCGATTTGGAAGTGTCTGATGCCAGCCTCACCGCGCTAATCCAAAATGTTCTTTCACCGGAGTCCGCGGTGTTCTTGAGGATGGAGAGTTAACACGGCCTCCTTTCGGGATAACCCCAGGTTCTTTGAAAATGCCTTGGTCAAAAGTAGGATAGGAAGGCGATATTTGGCCATAACTGAAGGATGGTGAGCCACCGTTTGCCGCTTGAGTGGTTAAGCAGGGTCTTAATATGAGAGTGAAATAAGCGCAAATGGAGGTGGTTTTGTTTGGGTTTAAAATCGCTCTGTGCTCGTAGCAGCAGGAGCCTGTGAAAACATGGTTTGTGCATAGAAGGGAGGGGGCTTTGCCAATTCAAAGATCACTTAGGAAGAATTGCTGTTTTGTCTTGCGTTTGGGATACGCGTTCAGTGGGACGTAGCGATCTGCTTCAGCTATTGCCTTTCTCCGAAGCCAATCCCGTTTTAAGCGTGTCCTCTTCCTCCAGTGCCTTGCGTTCCATGATATTTCACCGCAAGCTCCTACGCTTTTTTCCTAGCCGCTCCCCAGAAGGCCGTTGTGAGGTTATCCGGAGCAGAAGATTGTGGCGCACCTGTAAGTACCGTGGAAGCTTTCTGTACACTAAACGGTGCCAGTAAGTGGTATGTAATTTAGTAGGCTTTGTCCCGTCGCCTCGTTTCCTCTCGATGTTGCAAAGAGGCACAGTAGGCTATTTGGGCTTTCCCGACGCCATAATCTTTTGCCTCTAGCTTGTAACGGAGCTGAGCGTTTTGACTAAGGGAAGTGAGAGAAAGCGATGCTCATTTCTGGGTACGTACTTGTAGTGCAAAATGCAGTGCTGTTCAGAAGTATGGCCCGATGCCTGTTCTCGCTGTTTCCAGACAGTGGTCATGGCTCTAATATGGAGAAGAGGGCTTGGGGTTTTGAGCAGGTCGGAGGCGAGGAAGGAGAGAGCTGGCTGAGGGGTGCTGGATGTTTCATTTTCAGCTACAGAAGTCAAGTCCCATGGCTTTGGCGTGGGCTCACAAAGCCTACATCGAGTTTTTCTTGTCTGCCAGAAAGACTTAGGTTGCCCGAAGATATAATGGGGGGCTGGAATCCCGAGACCAATCTGGCTTCTGTGCCCGATTTGTAGTCCGTTACTCTCTAGCTGGGGGTGGGGAGGGGGTTAGGAAGAAAAGGAAAAAAAAAAGATGGCAAGTCCCATAGCTGTCCCTCCCCCCATTATGCGTAATCGGACTTTGTAGCTTTGCTTGGAACGTGTCAGTTGCAGAAAGGCAGTAATTTGAAGAGCAGCGCTTGAATGGCAAAGAACTAGTTAACCGCGTTCTGTGGCTGGTTCTCTGCTCGCCTTCCTTGGCTTCCTGCCCTCTCCACTCTTCACTGTGCTGTGGCATGCTCCGTTACGTAACGTTATTTCCTTCTCCAGCTTCTTGGCCGTTTGATGATTGATGGCGAGAAGTGTGCTGCTAACCTGGGCCTGACCAATGGATTCCGGATGGCTGTGAGATACCCACCCTCAGCCCCTTCAGACTACCGCGCACGTCTCTGTATTCTGGGTGGCCGTCAGTTGGGCCGGCCTCCTGGCTAAGATGTTTGCACCGCAGGAGTTGCTGCACGCGTACGGATCGCCACCGAATGGATTTCACGTGTTGCCCGTCAGCCTAGCCACCGTTGACATATAATTGTTTTTGGTGGGTGCCTATGGAGGGTAATGAAAAGCTTTGAGCAGCATTTGCACAATAAAGATGGAGCATGGGGATATCATCTCTGTCTCGCTTGTCTTACTGATGGAAATGATTCTGCAAGTTAAAACGGTGGGTCTCCGTCTCCCAAAGACAATATAGGATGTGCTGTGTGTTTGAGGCCTTGCCGTCTTCCCCCAGCTTCCAAATAAAAGGGCGTGGGTTTTATCGCGTACTAGCAGCATCGACAAGCAGCAGGCGTAGAATTAGAGAAGAATAACGTAGGAAGAATGCTTCCAGCTGTCGTCTGTTGTATGGCCCCGTCGCGAGGCCGAACAAACTCCACCCGCATGATTTCTGACCGGAGCACGTCAGCCTGCTTTTAAGCAATCTCGGAGTTTTGCCACTGCTTTCTTTTCAGTCGCGGATTTTGCGACGTAGAGAAATAATTTCTCCCTCGGAAACTTTCCCAAATGGAAAAGACTTTGTGATACTTGAGTCGGCGATTGTTGCGCTTCTGCTGTCTTTGAGACTCAGCTGCCCTTCTCCATTTCTCTTTTTTTAATATGAACAAAACATTAAAAAAAAAAAAAAAAAAAAAAAAAGAAGTATTGTTCCGTAACCAGAAGGAGGAGTAGCTACAGGCACCGTAAGGCTTTTACATGTAATCACCTCTCGCGCTTTGTTAGGCCTCTGGCTTTGCTTGAGTCTTTGTTGAATTGCAATTGCATTCAAGGCTTACTGGAGTGGGGGAGTTTCAAAATGCTAATAAATATTTGCATTAAAAATTAAATACTTGAAACTTGCTAAATGAAATTATTGTGCGGCCGTTCCTCAGAGAATCTCGATTTGTCAGCAGTAGATCCGCTTGCGGGACTGACGATCGCAGCTGTGAATGACTCTGAATTAAACCGTTTGAAGAAGCGGAATAAGACAACTTGTTACGTTTTTCTGAATATCCAACCTGAAGCTCCCCCCGGCGCAAGCTTAAGGCCGTTACCTCTTGTCCCGTCGCTGGTTACGTGGGAGAAGCGGCCAACCCCCACCACGCTACAACCACCTTTCGGGTAGTTGTAAAGAGGCGATAAGGCCTCTCTCCCCTGAGCCTCCCCTCCTCTGGACGAAACAATCCCAGTTCCCTCAGCTGCTACCCATAGGTCTTGTGCTCCAGTCCCTTCACCAGCTTTGTTGCCCTCCTCTGGCCACGCTCCAGAACCTCAACGTCTTTCTTGTAGTGAGGAGCCCAAAGCTGAACGCAGTACTCGAGGAGCGGCCTCACCAGCGCCGAGTACAGAGGGATGATCACCTCCCTAGTCCTGCTGACTACATGATTTCTGATCCAAGCCAGGATGCCGTTGGCCTTCTTGGGCCCCTGGGCACGCTCCTGGCTCACTGTTCAGGTGGCTGTTGACTAATGCCTCCAGATCCGTTTCCTCCGCGCAGCTTTCCAGCCTCTCTGCCCCGAGCCTGTTGCGTTGCATGGGGTTGTTGTGACCAAAGTGCAGGACCCGGCGTTTGGTCTCGTAGATGCTCCTGCAATTGGCCTCGGCCCAGCGATCCAGCCTATCCGGATCCCTGTGTAGGGCCTTCCTACCCTCAGGCAGATCAAGCCTTCCTCCCAACATGGTGTGGCCTGCAAACTTGCTGAGGGTGCGCTCAATCCCCTCGTCCAGATCATCAATCAAAATATAAATCAGGACCGGACCAAACGCTGACCCCCTGGGGAACACCGCTAGCGTCCACCGCCAGCTGGATTGAACTCCATTCACCACCACTATCTGGGCCTGGCCATCCAGCCAGGTTCTGACCCGGCAGAGTACACCTGCCCAAGCCATGGGCTGCCATCTTCTCTGGGAGAATACCGTGGGAGACAGAGTCAAAGGCTTCACTGAAGTCTAGGTAGACTACATCCACAGCCTTTGCCTCATCCACTAGTCGGGTCACCTGGTCATAGAAGGAGATCGGGTCGGTCAAGCAGGACCTGTCTTTAAGGAACCCGCGCTGGCTAGGCCCGGTCCCCTGGTTGTCCCGCACACGCCCTGTGATCTGACTCCGGGTGATCTCCTCCATGACCTTCCCTGATACTGAGGTTAGGCTGACAGGCCTGTAGTTCCCCAGATCCTCCATCAGACCCTTCTTGGAGGTGGGCATCTGTCTGGCTCCAAGTATCGGTAGCAAGACGGTTCGTTATATACGTATACCCAACGTGAGATTAAAACTCAGAAAGGAGACAAATATTTGCCCAACCGGTTTATTGTAGAAAGTTTTGGTTAGCTAGGCCTGGGGATGGGAGGCGGGATGACGAAAGCAATAGTGAAAAGACAGAAAAGAAAAGCAAGGATTTGTTACAGGAATGCAGAGATGGTTACCACCGCAGTGTGACAATGTTTCACGATTCTGGTTGGAAGCAGGGGTGGGGGGGCAGGTTCTCTTTCTCGGTCGATCACAGGCGGAAGGAAAACACAGCAAGGGAAAAGCGCGCACAAAAGTTTTTGCAGAGTCCATACATATATATATATCTATACTGTCTGGTTCTCCTTGGGTTGCTCATAGTAACGGCACGTCCAGCACCGGTGCAACAGTCAGAACAGACAGAAGTAAAGAAGGCACTGGGAATTGAGGGGCGTTTATTCTGCTCCCCGGCCCCGTCTTCCAGCTCAGGGGCTGAGTACCCTGAGAATAGCTGGTCTCACTGCTAAAGACAGAAGTGAAGAAGGCGTTGAGAACTTCAGCCTTTTCCTCCTCCTCGGTGGTGATGTTCCCCACCGCGTCGAATAAAGAAGGGAGATTCTCCTTGGCCCTCCTCTTGCTACTAATACGTTCGTAAAAACATTGTTTTAATCATCTCGAACAATGGCGGCCAGATTAAGGTCTTGCTGGGCTTTGGCTTGTCGAATTTTCTCCCTGCGCATGCTAGCAACATCCTGGCACTCTCCCCGAGTTGCCCGTCCTTCATCCAAAGATGGCAAACTCCTGGCCTGCCCCGCCAACATTTGACGGTCATTTGACGGGAGGGATCGGCACCAAAAAGCCCCCAGCGCCTAAGTCCCTGAGCCCCGATAAGCACCGAGCCGACGGGAGCGGAGCCGCCTACAGGGCGGGGACAAGCTTAAAGGGCAGGCGAGACAGCCAACCGAGGCGCGAGAACGGCCGGCACGGCTCTGTCGGCCCAATGAGCGCCGACGAGGGCCGAGCCGTGCCGAGCCGAGGCGAGCCGAGCGGAGCCGAGCCGAGCCGAGCCGAGCCGAGCCGAGCGGGGGAGGTTTGGGGCTGAGGGAGTGTTGTAGCGAGCGGGCGCCGTCATGGCCGGCGGGATCGTTAGGTCGCCGGCCGCCTGGCGCGGTGGCGCCGCTCTCTTGGGAAAAGTCGCCCGCCAGGAGTTCTCCGCCAACGTTATCCGCGAGGAGGAGCCGTTGTGGACGAGGAGGTAGCCGCGGCTTTGTCGTGCGTCGCGCGATTCTTCCCTTGCCCTCCCGTCCCACCCCTCCCCCACGCTAGCGCGCTCGCAGGCCCTCTGGAACGAGCGCCCGTTGCGGTGCCGGCGAGTGCGGCGGGGCGAGCGGCGACCTTGCCGCGGGGCGGGGCGGGCGGACGGGCCTTTCTGGCTGGTGATGCTCGCTACTACAGCGCCTCCTCTAAAACCCCGCGCTGCTTCGGTGCCTCGGGGCTGCCGTGGCGCATACTGGGTCGCTGGTGCCGTCTGGCTCGCCTGGCTTCCCAGCGCCACCGTGTGGTTGTGTGCGCGTGTGTAGAGGCGGGCCTGTGACGCTGAAGCGCTTGGTGGCAGCCGCGGACGCTTGTCGCGCGCGATATCAATCCCTTTGTCGCTGCTAGTCGTGCTAGTTCCATTAGAATTAGTTGACCGTGTCCTACAGGTCGGTGGTATTCACGTGTCGAAGGCGATAACCTTTGCCTCGATTTGGAAGTGTCTGATGCCAGCCTCACCGCGCTAATCCAAAATGTTCTTTCACCGGAGTCCGCGGTGTTCTTGAGGATGGAGAGTTAACACGGCCTCCTTTCGGGATAACCCCAGGTTCTTTGAAAATGCCTTGGTCAAAAGTAGGATAGGAAGGCGATATTTGGCCATAACTGAAGGATGGTGAGCCACCGTTTGCCGCTTGAGTGGTTAAGCAGGGTCTTAATATGAGAGTGAAATAAGCGCAAATGGAGGTGCTTTTGTTTGGGTTTAAAATCGCTCTGTGCTCGTAGCAGCAGGAGCCTGTGAAAACATGGTTTGTGCATAGAAGGGAGAGGGCTTTGCCAATTCAAAGATCACTTAGGAAGAATTGCTGTTTTGTCTTGCGTTTGGGATACGCGTTCAGTGGGACGTAGCGATCTGCTTCAGCTATTGCCTTTCTCCGAAGCCAATCCCGTTTTAAGCGTGTCCTCTTCCTCCAGTGCCTTGCGTTCCATGATATTTCACCGCAAGCTCCTACGCTTTTTTCCTAGCCGCTCCCCAGAAGGCCGTTGTGAGGTTATCCGGAGCAGAAGATTGTGGCGCACCTGTAAGTACCGTGGAAGCTTTCTGTACACTAAACGGTGCCATGTAAGTGGTATGTAATTTAGTAGGCTTTGTCCCGTCGCCTCGTTTCCTCTCGATGTTGCAAAGAGGCACAGTAGGCTATTTGGGCTTTCCCGACGCCATAATCTTTTGCCTCTAGCTTGTAACGGAGCTGAGCGTTTTGACTAAGGGAAGTGAGAGAAAGCGATGCTCATTTCTGGGTACGTACTTGTAGTGCAAAATGCAGTGCTGTTCAGAAGTATGGCCCGATGCCTGTTCTCGCTGTTTCCAGACAGTGGTCATGGCTCTAATATGGAGAAGAGGGCTTGGGGTTTTGAGCAGGTCGGAGGCGAGGAAGGAGAGAGCTGGCTGAGGGGTGCTGGATGTTTCATTTTCAGCTACAGAAGTCAAGTCCCATGGCTTTGGCGTGGGCTCACAAAGCCTACATCGAGTTTTTCTTGTCTGCCAGAAAGACTTAGGTTGCCCGAAGATATAATGGGGGGCTGGAATCCCGAGACCAATCTGGCTTCTGTGCCCGATTTGTAGTCCGTTACTCTCTAGCTGGGGGTGGGGAGGGGGTTAGGAAGAAAAGGAAAAAAAAAGATGGCAAGTCCCATAGCTGTCCCTCCCCCCATTATGCGTAATCGGACTTTGTAGCTTTGCTTGGAACGTGTCAGTTGCAGAAAGGCAGTAATTTGAAGAGCAGCGCTTGAATGGCAAAGAACTAGTTAACCGCGTTCTGTGGCTGGTTCTCTGCTCGCCTTCCTTGGCTTCCTGCCCTCTCCACTCTTCACTGTGCTGTGGCATGCTCCGTTACGTAACGTTATTTCCTTCTCCAGCTTCTTGGCCGTTTGATGATTGATGGCGAGAAGTGTGCTGCTAACCTGGGCCTGACCAATGGATTCCGGATGGCTGTGAGATACCCACCCTCAGCCCCTTCAGACTACCGCGCACGTCTCTGTATTCTGGGTGGCCGTCAGTTGGGCCGGCCTCCTGGCTAAGATGTTTGCACCGCAGGAGTTGCTGCACGCGTACGGATCGCCACCGAATGGATTTCACGTGTTGCCCGTCAGCCTAGCCACCGTTGACATATAATTGTTTTTGGTGGGTGCCTATGGAGGGTAATGAAAAGCTTTGAGCAGCATTTGCACAATAAAGATGGAGCATGGGGATATCATCTCTGTCTCGCTTGTCTTACTGATGGAAATGATTCTGCAAGTTAAAACGGTGGGTCTCCGTCTCCCAAAGACAATATAGGATGTGCTGTGTGTTTGAGGCCTTGCCGTCTTCCCCCAGCTTCCAAATAAAAGGGCGTGGGTTTTATCGCGTACTAGCAGCATCGACAAGCAGCAGGCGTAGAATTAGAGAAGAATAACGTAGGAAGAATGCTTCCAGCTGTCGTCTGTTGTATGGCCCCGTCGCGAGGCCGAACAAACTCCACCCGCATGATTTCTGACCGGAGCACGTCAGCCTGCTTTTAAGCAATCTCGGAGTTTTGCCACTGCTTTCTTTTCAGTCGCGGATTTTGCGACGTAGAGAAATAATTTCTCCCTCGGAAACTTTCCCAAATGGAAAAGACTTTGTGATACTTGAGTCGGCGATTGTTGCGCTTCTGCTGTCTTTGAGACTCAGCTGCCCTTCTCCATTTCTCTTTTTTTAATATGAACAAAACATTAAAAAAAAAAAAAAAAAAAAAAAAGAAGTATTGTTCCGTAACCAGAAGGAGGAGTAGCTACAGGCACCGTAAGGCTTTTACATGTAATCACCTCTCGCGCTTTGTTAGGCCTCTGGCTTTGCTTGAGTCTTTGTTGAATTGCAATTGCATTCAAGGCTTACTGGAGTGGGGGGAGTTTCAAAATGCTAATAAATATTTGCATTAAAAATTAAATACTTGAAACTTGCTAAATGAAATTATTGTGCGGCCGTTCCTCAGAGAATCTCGATTTGTCAGCAGTAGATCCGCTTGCGGGACTGACGATCGCAGCTGTGAATGACTCTGAATTAAACCGTTTGAAGAAGCGGAATAAGACAACTTGTTACGTTTTTCTGAATATCCAACCTGAAGCTCCCCCCGGCGCAGCGCAAGGCCGTTACCTCTTGTCCCGTCGCTGGTTACGTGGGAGAAGCGGCCAACCCCCACCACGCTACAAGCACCTTTCGGGTAGTTGTAAAGAGGCGATAAGGCCTCTCTCCCCTGAGCCTCCCCTCCTCTGGACGAAACAATCCCAGTTCCCTCAGCTGCTACCCATAGGTCTTGTGCTCCAGTCCCTTCACCAGCTTTGTTGCCCTCCTCTGGCCACGCTCCAGAACCTCAACGTCTTTCTTGTAGTGAGGAGCCCAAAGCTGAACGCAGTACTCGAGGAGCAGCCTCACCAGCGCCGAGTACAGAGGGATGATCACCTCCCTAGTCCTGCTGACTACATGATTTCTGATCCAAGCCAGGATGCCGTTGGCCTTCTTGGGCCCCTGGGCACGCTCCTGGCTCATGTTCAGGTGGCTGTTGACTAATGCCTCCAGATCCGTTTCCTCCGCGCAGCTTTCCAGCCTCTCTGCCCCGAGCCTGTTGCGTTGCATGGGGTTGTTGTGACCAAAGTGCAGGACCCGGCGTTTGGTCTCGTAGATGCTCCTGCAATTGGCCTCGGCCCAGCGATCCAGCCTATCCGGATCCCTGTGTAGGGCCTTCCTACCCTCAGGCAGATCAAGCCTTCCTCCCAACATGGTGTGGCCTGCAAACTTGCTGAGGGTGCGCTCAATCCCCTCGTCCAGATCATCAATCAAAATATAAATCAGGACCGGACCAAACGCTGACCCCCTGGGGAACACCGCTAGCGTCCACCGCCAGCTGGATTGAACTCCATTCACCACCACTATCTGGGCCTGGCCATCCAGCCAGGTTCTGACCCGGCAGAGTACACCTGCCCAAGCCATGGGCTGCCATCTTCTCTGGGAGAATACCGTGGGAGACAGAGTCAAAGGCTTCACTGAAGTCTAGGTAGACTACATCCACAGCCTTTGCCTCATCCACTAGTCGGGTCACCTGGTCATAGAAGGAGATCGGGTCGGTCAAGCAGGACCTGTCTTTAAGGAACCCGCGCTGGCTAGGCCCGGTCCCCTGGTTGTCCCGCCACACGCCCTGTGATCTGACTCCGGGTGATCTCCTCCATGACCTTCCCTGATACTGAGGTTAGGCTGACAGGCCTGTAGTTCCCCAGATCCTCCATCAGACCCTTCTTGGAGGTGGGCATCTGTCTGGCTCCAAGTATCGGTAGCAAGACGGTTCGTTATATACGTATACCCAACGTGAGATTAAAACTCAGAAAGGAGACAAATATTTGCCCAACCGGTTTATTGTAGAAAGTTTTGGTTAGCTAGGCCTGGGGATGGGAGGCGGGATGACGAAAGCAATAGTGAAAAGACAGAAAAGAAAAGCAAGGATTTGTTACAGGAATGCAGAGATGGTTACCACCGCAGTGTGACAATGTTTCACGATTCTGGTTGGAAGCAGGGGTGGGGGGGCAGGTTCTCTTTCTCGGTCGATCACAGGCGGAAGGAAAACACAGCAAGGGAAAAGCGCGCACAAAAGTTTTTGCAGAGTCCATACATATATATATATCTATACTGTCTGGTTCTCCTTGGGTTGCTCATAGTAACGGCACGTCCAGCACCGGTGCAACAGTCAGAACAGACAGAAGTAAAGAAGGCACTGGGAATTGAGGGGCGTTTATTCTGCTCCCCGGCCCCGTCTTCCAGCTCAGGGGGCTGAGTACCCTGAGAATAGCTGGTCTCACTGCTAAAGACAGAAGTGAAGAAGGCGTTGAGAACTTCAGCCTTTTCCTCCTCCTCGGTGGTGATGTTCCCCACCGCGTCGAATAAAGAAGGGAGATTCTCCTTGGCCCTCCTCTTGCTACTAATACGTTCGTAAAAACATTGTTTTAATCATCTCGAACAATGGCGGCCAGATTAAGGTCTTGCTGGGCTTTGGCTTGTCGAATTTTCTCCCTGCGCATGCTAGCAACATCCTGGCACTCTCCCCGAGTTGCCCGTCCTTCATCCAAAGATGGCAAACTCCTGGCCTGCCCCGCCAACATTTGACGGTCATTTGACGGGAGGGATCGGCACCAAAAAGCCCCCAGCGCCTAAGTCCCTGAGCCCCGATAAGCACCGAGCCGACGGGAGCGGAGCCGCCTACAGGGCGGGGACAAGCTTAAAGGGCAGGCGAGACAGCCAACCGAGGCGCGAGAACGGCCGGCACGGCTCTGTCGGCCCAATGAGCGCCGACGAGGGCCGAGCCGTGCCGAGCCGAGGCGAGCCGAGCGGAGCCGAGCCGAGCCGAGCCGAGCCGAGCGGGGGAGGTTTGGGGCTGAGGGAGTGTTGTAGCGAGCGGGCGCCGTCATGGCCGGCGGGATCGTTAGGTCGCCGGCCGCCTGGCGCGGTGGCGCCGCTCTCTTGGGAAAAGTCGCCCGCCAGGAGTTCTCCGCCAACGTTATCCGCGAGGAGGAGCCGTTGTGGACGAGGAGGTAGCCGCGGCTTTGTCGTGCGTCGCGCGATTCTTCCCTTGCCCTCCCGTCCCACCCCTCCCCCACGCTAGCGCGCTCGCAGGCCCTCTGGAACGAGCGCCCGTTGCGGTGCCGGCGAGTGCGGCGGGGCGAGCGGCGACCTTGCCGCGGGGCGGGGCGGGCGGACGGGCCTTTCTGGCTGGTGATGCTCGCTACTACAGCGCCTCCTCTAAAACCCCGCGCTGCTTCGGTGCCTCGGGGCTGCCGTGGCGCATACTGGGTCGCTGGTGCCGTCTGGCTCGCCTGGCTTCCCAGCGCCACCGTGTGGTTGTGTGCGCGTGTGTAGAGGCGGGCCTGTGACGCTGAAGCGCTTGGTGGCAGCCGCGGACGCTTGTCGCGCGCGATATCAATCCCTTTGTCGCTGCTAGTCGTGCTAGTTCCATTAGAATTAGTTGACCGTGTCCTACAGGTCGGTGGTATTCACGTGTCGAAGGCGATAACCTTTGCCTCGATTTGGAAGTGTCTGATGCCAGCCTCACCGCGCTAATCCAAAATGTTCTTTCACCGGAGTCCGCGGTGTTCTTGAGGATGGAGAGTTAACACGGCCTCCTTTCGGGATAACCCCAGGTTCTTTGAAAATGCCTTGGTCAAAAGTAGGATAGGAAGGCGATATTTGGCCATAACTGAAGGATGGTGAGCCACCGTTTGCCGCTTGAGTGGTTAAGCAGGGTCTTAATATGAGAGTGAAATAAGCGCAAATGGAGGTGGTTTTGTTTGGGTTTAAAATCGCTCTGTGCTCGTAGCAGCAGGAGCCTGTGAAAACATGGTTTGTGCATAGAAGGGAGAGGGCTTTGCCAATTCAAAGATCACTTAGGAAGAATTGCTGTTTTGTCTTGCGTTTGGGATACGCGTTCAGTGGGACGTAGCGATCTGCTTCAGCTATTGCCTTTCTCCGAAGCCAATCCCGTTTTAAGCGTGTCCTCTTCCTCCAGTGCCTTGCGTTCCATGATATTTCACCGCAAGCTCCTACGCTTTTTTCCTAGCCGCTCCCCAGAAGGCCGTTGTGAGGTTATCCGGAGCAGAAGATTGTGGCGCACCTGTAAGTACCGTGGAAGCTTTCTGTACACTAAACGGTGCCAGTAAGTGGTATGTAATTTAGTAGGCTTTGTCCCGTCGCCTCGTTTCCTCTCGATGTTGCAAAGAGGCACAGTAGGCTATTTGGGCTTTCCCGACGCCATAATCTTTTGCCTCTAGCTTGTAACGGAGCTGAGCGTTTTGACTAAGGGAAGTGAGAGAAAGCGATGCTCATTTCTGGGTACGTACTTGTAGTGCAAAATGCAGTGCTGTTCAGAAGTATGGCCCGATGCCTGTTCTCGCTGTTTCCAGACAGTGGTCATGGCTCTAATATGGAGAAGAGGGCTTGGGGTTTTGAGCAGGTCGGAGGCGAGGAAGGAGAGAGCTGGCTGAGGGGTGCTGGATGTTTCATTTTCAGCTACAGAAGTCAAGTCCCATGGCTTTGGCGTGGGCTCACAAAGCCTACATCGAGTTTTTCTTGTCTGCCAGAAAGACTTAGGTTGCCCGAAGATATAATGGGGGGCTGGAATCCCGAGACCAATCTGGCTTCTGTGCCCGATTTGTAGTCCGTTACTCTCTAGCTGGGGGTGGGGAGGGGGTTAGGAAGAAAAGGAAAAAAAAAGATGGCAAGTCCCATAGCTGTCCCTCCCCCCATTATGCGTAATCGGACTTTGTAGCTTTGCTTGGAACGTGTCAGTTGCAGAAAGGCAGTAATTTGAAGAGCAGCGCTTGAATGGCAAAGAACTAGTTAACCGCGTTCTGTGGCTGGTTCTCTGCTCGCCTTCCTTGGCTTCCTGCCCTCTCCACTCTTCACTGTGCTGTGGCATGCTCCGTTACGTAACGTTATTTCCTTCTCCAGCTTCTTGGCCGTTTGATGATTGATGGCGAGAAGTGTGCTGCTAACCTGGGCCTGACCAATGGATTCCGGATGGCTGTGAGATACCCACCCTCAGCCCCTTCAGACTACCGCGCACGTCTCTGTATTCTGGGTGGCCGTCAGTTGGGCCGGCCTCCTGGCTAAGATGTTTGCACCGCAGGAGTTGCTGCACGCGTACGGATCGCCACCGAATGGATTTCACGTGTTGCCCGTCAGCCTAGCCACCGTTGACATATAATTGTTTTTGGTGGGTGCCTATGGAGGGTAATGAAAAGCTTTGAGCAGCATTTGCACAATAAAGATGGAGCATGGGGATATCATCTCTGTCTCGCTTGTCTTACTGATGGAAATGATTCTGCAAGTTAAAACGGTGGGTCTCCGTCTCCCAAAGACAATATAGGATGTGCTGTGTGTTTGAGGCCTTGCCGTCTTCCCCCAGCTTCCAAATAAAAGGGCGTGGGTTTTATCGCGTACTAGCAGCATCGACAAGCAGCAGGCGTAGAATTAGAGAAGAATAACGTAGGAAGAATGCTTCCAGCTGTCGTCTGTTGTATGGCCCCGTCGCGAGGCCGAACAAACTCCACCCGCATGATTTCTGACCGGAGCACGTCAGCCTGCTTTTAAGCAATCTCGGAGTTTTGCCACTGCTTTCTTTTCAGTCGCGGATTTTGCGACGTAGAGAAATAATTTCTCCCTCGGAAACTTTCCCAAATGGAAAAGACTTTGTGATACTTGAGTCGGCGATTGTTGCGCTTCTGCTGTCTTTGAGACTCAGCTGCCCTTCTCCATTTCTCTTTTTTTAATATGAACAAAACATTAAAAAAAAAAAAAAAAAAAAAAAAGAAGTATTGTTCCGTAACCAGAAGGAGGAGTAGCTACAGGCACCGTAAGGCTTTTACATGTAATCACCTCTCGCGCTTTGTTAGGCCTCTGGCTTTGCTTGAGTCTTTGTTGAATTGCAATTGCATTCAAGGCTTACTGGAGTGGGGGAGTTTCAAAATGCTAATAAATATTTGCATTAAAAATTAAATACTTGAAACTTGCTAAATGAAATTATTGTGCGGCCGTTCCTCAGAGAATCTCGATTTGTCAGCAGTAGATCCGCTTGCGGGACTGACGATCGCAGCTGTGAATGACTCTGAATTAAACCGTTTGAAGAAGCGGAATAAGACAACTTGTTACGTTTTTCTGAATATCCAACCTGAAGCTCCCCCCGGCGCAGCGCAAGGCCGTTAGCTCTTGTCCCGTCGCTGGTTACGTGGGAGAAGCGGCCAACCCCCACCACGCTACAAGCCACCTTTCGGGTAGTTGTAAAGAGGCGATAAGGTCTCTCTCCCCTGAGCCTCCCCTCCTCCGGACGAAACAATCCCAGTTCCCTCAGCTGCTACCCATAGGTCTTGTGCTCCAGTCCCTTCACCAGCTTTGTTGCCCTCCTCTGGCCACGCTCCAGAACCTCAACGTCTTTCTTGTAGTGAGGAGCCCAAAGCTGAACGCAGTACTCGAGGAGCGGCCTCACCAGCGCTGAGTACAGAGGGATGATCACCTCCCTAGTCCTGCTGACTACATGATTTCTGATCCAAGCCAGGATGCCGTTGGCCTTCTTGGCCCCTGGGCACGCTCCTGGCTCATGTTCAGGCGGCTGTTGACTAATGCCTCCAGATCCGTTTCCTCCGCGCAGCTTTCCAGCCTCTCTGCCCCGAGCCTGTTGCGTTGCATGGGGTTGTTGTGACCAAAGTGCAGGACCCGGCGTTTGGTCTCGTAGATGCTCCTGCAATTGGCCTCGGCCCAGCGATCCAGCCTATCCGGATCCCTGTGTAGGGCCTTCCTACCCTCAGGCAGATCAAGCCTTCCTCCCAACATGGTGTGGCCTGCAAACTTGCTGAGGGTGCGCTCAATCCCCTCGTCCAGATCATCAATCAAAATATAAATCAGGACCGGACCAAACGCTGACCCCCTGGGGAACACCGCTAGCGTCCACCGCCAGCTGGATTGAACTCCATTCACCACCACTATCTGGGCCTGGCCATCCAGCCAGGTTCTGACCCGGCAGAGTACACCTGCCCAAGCCATGGGCTGCCATCTTCTCTGGGAGAATACCGTGGGAGACAGAGTCAAAGGCTTCACTGAAGTCTAGGTAGACTACATCCACAGCCTTTGCCTCATCCACTAGTCGGGTCACCTGGTCATAGAAGGAGATCGGGTCGGTCAAGCAGGACCTGTCTTTAAGGAACCCGCGCTGGCTAGGCCCGGTCCCCTGGTTGTCCCGCACACGCCCTGTGATCTGACTCCGGGTGATCTCCTCCATGACCTTCCCTGATACTGAGGTTAGGCTGACAGGCCTGTAGTTCCCCAGATCCTCCATCAGACCCTTCTTGGAGGTGGGCATCTGTCTGGCTCCAAGTATCGGTAGCAAGACGGTTCGTTATATACGTATACCCAACGTGAGATTAAAACTCAGAAAGGAGACAAATATTTGCCCAACCGGTTTATTGTAGAAAGTTTTGGTTAGCTAGGCCTGGGGATGGGAGGCGGGATGACGAAAGCAATAGTGAAAAGACAGAAAAGAAAAGCAAGGATTTGTTACAGGAATGCAGAGATGGTTACCACCGCAGTGTGACAATGTTTCACGATTCTGGTTGGAAGCAGGGGTGGGGGGGCAGGTTCTCTTTCTCGGTCGATCACAGGCGGAAGGAAAACACAGCAAGGGAAAAGCGCGCACAAAAGTTTTTGCAGAGTCCATACATATATATATCTATACTGTCTGGTTCTCCTTGGGTTGCTCATAGTAACGGCACGTCCAGCACCGGTGCAACAGTCAGAACAGACAGAAGTAAAGAAGGCACTGGGAATTGAGGGGCGTTTATTCTGCTCCCCGGCCCCGTCTTCCAGCTCAGGGGGCTGAGTACCCTGAGAATAGCTGGTCTCACTGCTAAAGACAGAAGTGAAGAAGGCGTTGAGAACTTCAGCCTTTTCCTCCTCCTCGGTGGTGATGTTCCCCACCGCGTCGAATAAAGAAGGGAGATTCTCCTTGGCCCTCCTCTTGCTACTAATACGTTCGTAAAAACATTGTTTTAATCATCTCGAACAATGGCGGCCAGATTAAGGTCTTGCTGGGCTTTGGCTTGTCGAATTTTCTCCCTGCGCATGCTAGCAACATCCTGGCACTCTCCCCGAGTTGCCCGTCCTTCATCCAAAGATGGCAAACTCCTGGCCTGCCCCGCCAACATTTGACGGTCATTTGACGGGAGGGATCGGCACCAAAAAGCCCCCAGCGCCTAAGTCCCTGAGCCCCGATAAGCACCGAGCCGACGGGAGCGGAGCCGCCTACAGGGCGGGGACAAGCTTAAAGGGCAGGCGAGACAGCCAACCGAGGCGCGAGAACGGCCGGCACGGCTCTGTCGGCCCAATGAGCGCCGACGAGGGCCGAGCCGTGCCGAGCCGAGGCGAGCCGAGCGGAGCCGAGCCGAGCCGAGCCGAGCCGAGCGGGGGAGGTTTGGGGCTGAGGGAGTGTTGTAGCGAGCGGGCTGCCGTCATGGCCGGCGGGATCGTTAGGTCGCCGGCCGCCTGGCGCGGTGGCGCCGCTCTCTTGGGAAAAGTCGCCCGCCAGGAGTTCTCCGCCAACGTTATCCGCGAGGAGGAGCCGTTGTGGACGAGGAGGTAGCCGCGGCTTTGTCGTGCGTCGCGCGATTCTTCCCTTGCCCTCCCGTCCCACCCCTCCCCCACGCTAGCGCGCTCGCAGGCCCTCTGGAACGAGCGCCCGTTGCGGTGCCGGCGAGTGCGGCGGGGCGAGCGGCGACCTTGCCGCGGGGCGGGGCGGGCGGACGGGCCTTTCTGGCTGGTGATGCTCGCTACTACAGCGCCTCCTCTAAAACCCCGCGCTGCTTCGGTGCCTCGGGGCTGCCGTGGCGCATACTGGGTCGCTGGTGCCGTCTGGCTCGCCTGGCTTCCCAGCGCCACCGTGTGGTTGTGTGCGCGTGTGTAGAGGCGGGCCTGTGACGCTGAAGCGCTTGGTGGCAGCCGCGGACGCTTGTCGCGCGCGATATCAATCCCTTTGTCGCTGCTAGTCGTGCTAGTTCCATTAGAATTAGTTGACCGTGTCCTACAGGTCGGTGGTATTCACGTGTCGAAGGCGATAACCTTTGCCTCGATTTGGAAGTGTCTGATGCCAGCCTCACCGCGCTAATCCAAAATGTTCTTTCACCGGAGTCCGCGGTGTTCTTGAGGATGGAGAGTTAACACGGCCTCCTTTCGGGATAACCCCAGGTTCTTTGAAAATGCCTTGGTCAAAAGTAGGATAGGAAGGCGATATTTGGCCATAACTGAAGGATGGTGAGCCACCGTTTGCCGCTTGAGTGGTTAAGCAGGGTCTTAATATGAGAGTGAAATAAGCGCAAATGGAGGTGGTTTTGTTTGGGTTTAAAATCGCTCTGTGCTCGTAGCAGCAGGAGCCTGTGAAAACATGGTTTGTGCATAGAAGGGAGAGGGCTTTGCCAATTCAAAGATCACTTAGGAAGAATTGCTGTTTTGTCTTGCGTTTGGGATACGCGTTCAGTGGGACGTAGCGATCTGCTTCAGCTATTGCCTTTCTCCGAAGCCAATCCCGTTTTAAGCGTGTCCTCTTCCTCCAGTGCCTTGCGTTCCATGATATTTCACCGCAAGCTCCTACGCTTTTTTCCTAGCCGCTCCCCAGAAGGCCGTTGTGAGGTTATCCGGAGCAGAAGATTGTGGCGCACCTGTAAGTACCGTGGAAGCTTTCTGTACACTAAACGGTGCCTGTAAGTGGTATGTAATTTAGTAGGCTTTGTCCCGTCGCCTCGTTTCCTCTCGATGTTGCAAAGAGGCACAGTAGGCTATTTGGGCTTTCCCGACGCCATAATCTTTTGCCTCTAGCTTGTAACGGAGCTGAGCGTTTTGACTAAGGGAAGTGAGAGAAAGCGATGCTCATTTCTGGGTACGTACTTGTAGTGCAAAATGCAGTGCTGTTCAGAAGTATGGCCCGATGCCTGTTCTCGCTGTTTCCAGACAGTGGTCATGGCTCTAATATGGAGAAGAGGGCTTGGGGTTTTGAGCAGGTCGGAGGCGAGGAAGGAGAGAGCTGGCTGAGGGGTGCTGGATGTTTCATTTTCAGCTACAGAAGTCAAGTCCCATGGCTTTGGCGTGGGCTCACAAAGCCTACATCGAGTTTTTCTTGTCTGCCAGAAAGACTTAGGTTGCCCGAAGATATAATGGGGGGCTGGAATCCCGAGACCAATCTGGCTTCTGTGCCCGATTTGTAGTCCGTTACTCTCTAGCTGGGGGTGGGGAGGGGGTTAGGAAGAAAAGGAAAAAAAAAGATGGCAAGTCCCATAGCTGTCCCTCCCCCCATTATGCGTAATCGGACTTTGTAGCTTTGCTTGGAACGTGTCAGTTGCAGAAAGGCAGTAATTTGAAGAGCAGCGCTTGAATGGCAAAGAACTAGTTAACCGCGTTCTGTGGCTGGTTCTCTGCTCGCCTTCCTTGGCTTCCTGCCCTCTCCACTCTTCACTGTGCTGTGGCATGCTCCGTTACGTAACGTTATTTCCTTCTCCAGCTTCTTGGCCGTTTGATGATTGATGGCGAGAAGTGTGCTGCTAACCTGGGCCTGACCAATGGATTCCGGATGGCTGTGAGATACCCACCCTCAGCCCCTTCAGACTACCGCGCACGTCTCTGTATTCTGGGTGGCCGTCAGTTGGGCCGGCCTCCTGGCTAAGATGTTTGCACCGCAGGAGTTGCTGCACGCGTACGGATCGCCACCGAATGGATTTCACGTGTTGCCCGTCAGCCTAGCCACCGTTGACATATAATTGTTTTTGGTGGGTGCCTATGGAGGGTAATGAAAAGCTTTGAGCAGCATTTGCACAATAAAGATGGAGCATGGGGATATCATCTCTGTCTCGCTTGTCTTACTGATGGAAATGATTCTGCAAGTTAAAACGGTGGGTCTCCGTCTCCCAAAGACAATATAGGATGTGCTGTGTGTTTGAGGCCTTGCCGTCTTCCCCCAGCTTCCAAATAAAAGGGCGTGGGTTTTATCGCGTACTAGCAGCATCGACAAGCAGCAGGCGTAGAATTAGAGAAGAATAACGTAGGAAGAATGCTTCCAGCTATCGTCTGTTGTATGGCCCCGTCGCGAGGCCGAACAAACTCCACCCGCATGATTTCTGACCGGTGCACGTCAGCCTGCTTTTAAGCAATCTCGGAGTTTTGCCACTGCTTTCTTTTCAGTCGCGGATTTTGCGACGTAGAGAAATAATTTCTCCCGCGGAAACTTTCCCAAATGGAGAAGACTTTGTGATACTTGAGTCGGCGATTGTTGCGCTTCTGCTGTCTTTGAGACTCAGCTGCCCTTCTCCATTTCTCTTTTTTTAATATGAACAAAACATTAAAAAAAAAAAAAAAAAAAAAAAGGAAGTATTGTTCCGTAACCAGAAGGAGGAGTAGCTACAGGCACCGTAAGGCTTTTACATGTAATCACCTCTCGCGCTTTGTTAGGCCTCTGGCTTTGCTTGAGTCTTTGTTGAATTGCAATTGCATTCAAGGCTTACTGGAGTGGGGGAGTTTCAAAATGCTAATAAATATTTGCATTAAAAATTAAAGACCTGAAACTTGCTAAATGAAATTATTGTGCGGCCGTTCCTCAGAGAATCTCGATTTGTCAGCAGTAGATCCGCTTGCGGGACTGACGATCGCAGCTGTGAATGACTCTGAATTAAACCGTTTGAAGAAGCGGAATAAGACAACTTGTTACGTTTTTCCGAATATCCAACCTGAAGCTCCCCCCGGCGCAGCGTAAGGCCGTTAGCTCTTGTCCCGTCGCTGGTTACGTGGGAGAAGCGGCCAACCCCCACCACGCTACAACCACCTTTCGGGTAGTTGTAAAGAGGCGATAAGGCCTCTCTCCCCTGAGCCTCCCCTCCTCTGGACGAAACAATCCCAGTTCCCTCAGCCGCTACCCATAGGTCTTGTGCTCCAGTCCCTTCACCAGCTTTGTTGCCCTCCTCTGGCCACGCTCCAGAACCTCAACGTCTTTCTTGTAGTGAGGAGCCCAAAGCTGAACGCAGTACTCGAGGAGCGGCCTCACCAGCGCCGAGTACAGAGGGATGATCACCTCCCTAGTCCTGCTGACTACATGATTTCTGATCCAAGCCAGGATGCCGTTGGCCTTCTTGGGCCCCTGGGCACGCTCCTGGCTCATGTTCAGGTGGCTGTTGACTAATGCCTCCAGATCCGTTTCCTCCGCGCAGCTTTCCAGCCTCTCTGCCCCGAGCCTGTTGCGTTGCATGGGGTTGTTGTGACCAAAGTGCAGGACCCGGCGTTTGGTCTCGTAGATGCTCCTGCAATTGGCCTCGGCCCAGCGATCCAGCCTATCCGGATCCCTGTGTAGGGCCTTCCTACCCTCAGGCAGATCAAGCCTTCCTCCCAACATGGTGTGGCCTGCAAACTTGCTGAGGGTGCGCTCAATCCCCTCGTCCAGATCATCAATCAAAATATAAATCAGGACCGGACCAAACGCTGACCCCCTGGGGAACACCGCTAGCGTCCACCGCCAGCTGGATTGAACTCCATTCACCACCACTATCTGGGCCTGGCCATCCAGCCAGGTTCTGACCCGGCAGAGTACACCTGCCCAAGCCATGGGCTGCCATCTTCTCTGGGAGAATACCATGGGAGACAGAGTCAAAGGCTTCACTGAAGTCTAGGTAGACTACATCCACAGCCTTTGCCTCATCCACTAGTCGGGTCACCTGGTCATAGAAGGAGATCGGGTCGGTCAAGCAGGACCTGTCTTTAAGGAACCCGCGCTGGCTAGGCCCTGGTCCCCTGGTTGTCCCGCACACGCCCTGTGATCTGACTCCGGGTGATCTCCTCCATGACCTTCCCTGATACTGAGGTTAGGCTGACAGGCCTGTAGTTCCCCAGATCCTCCATCAGACCCTTCTTGGAGGTGGGCATCTGTCTGGCTCCAAGTATCGGTAGCAAGACGGTTCGTTATATACGTATACCCAACGTGAGATTAAAACTCAGAAAGGAGACAAATATTTGCCCAACCGGTTTATTGTAGAAAGTTTTGGTTAGCTAGGCCTGGGGATGGGAGGCGGGATGACGAAAGCAATAGTGAAAAGACAGAAAAGAAAAGCAAGGATTTGTTACAGGAATGCAGAGATGGTTACCACCGCAGTGTGACAATGTTTCACGATTCTGGTTGGAAGCAGGGGTGGGGGGGCAGGTTCTCTTTCTCGGTCGATCACAGGCGGAAGGAAAACACAGCAAGGGAAAAGCGCGCACAAAAGTTTTTGCAGAGTCCATACATATATATATATCTATACTGTCTGGTTCTCCTTGGGTTGCTCATAGTAACGGCACGTCCAGCACCGGTGCAACAGTCAGAACAGACAGAAGTAAAGAAGGCACTGGGAATTGAGGGGCGTTTATTCTGCTCCCCGGCCCCGTCTTCCAGCTCAGGGGGCTGAGTACCCTGAGAATAGCTGGTCTCACTGCTAAAGACAGAAGTGAAGAAGGCGTTGAGAACTTCAGTCCTTTTCCTCCTCCTCGGTGGTGATGTTCCCCACCGCGTCGAATAAAGAAGGGAGATTCTCCTTGGCCCTCCTCTTGCTACTAATACGTTCGTAAAAACATTGTTTTAATCATCTCGAACAATGGCGGCCAGATTAAGGTCTTGCTGGGCTTTGGCTTGTCGAATTTTCTCCCTGCGCATGCTAGCAACATCCTGGCACTCTCCCCGAGTTGCCCGTCCTTCATCCAAAGATGGCAAACTCCTGGCCTGCCCCGCCAACATTTGACGGTCATTTGACGGGAGGGATGGGCACCAAAAAGCCCCCAGCGCCTAAGTCCCTGAGCCCCGATAAGCACCGGAGCCGACGGGAGCGGAGCCGCCTACAGGGCGGGGACAAGCTTAAAGGGCAGGCGAGACAGCCAACCGAGGCGCGAGAACGGCCGGCACGGCTCTGTCGGCCCAATGAGCGCCGACGAGGGCCGAGCCGTGCCGAGCCGAGGCGAGCCGAGCGGAGCCGAGCCGAGCCGAGCCGAGCCGAGCGGGGGAGGTTTGGGGCTGAGGGAGTGTTGTAGCGAGCGGGCGCCGTCATGGCCGGCGGGATCGTTAGGTCGCCGGCCGCCTGGCGCGGTGGCGCCGCTCTCTTGGGAAAAGTCGCCCGCCAGGAGTTCTCCGCCAACGTTATCCGCGAGGAGGAGCCGTTGTGGACGAGGAGGTAGCCGCGGCTTTGTCGTGCGTCGCGCGATTCTTCCCTTGCCCTCCCGTCCCACCCCTCCCCCACGCTAGCGCGCTCGCAGGCCCTCTGGAACGAGCGCCCGTTGCGGTGCCGGCGAGTGCGGCGGGGCGAGCGGCGACCTTGCCGCGGGGCGGGGCGGGCGGACGGGCCTTTCTGGCTGGTGATGCTCGCTACTACAGCGCCTCCTCTAAAACCCCGCGCTGCTTCGGTGCCTCGGGGCTGCCGTGGCGCATACTGGGTCGCTGGTGCCGTCTGGCTCGCCTGGCTTCCCAGCGCCACCGTGTGGTTGTGTGCGCGTGTGTAGAGGCGGGCCTGTGACGCTGAAGCGCTTGGTGGCAGCCGCGGACGCTTGTCGCGCGCGATATCAATCCCTTTGTCGCTGCTAGTCGTGCTAGTTCCATTAGAATTAGTTGACCGTGTCCTACAGGTCGGTGGTATTCACGTGTCGAAGGCGATAACCTTTGCCTCGATTTGGAAGTGTCTGATGCCAGCCTCACCGCGCTAATCCAAAATGTTCTTTCACCGGAGTCCGCGGTGTTCTTGAGGATGGAGAGTTAACACGGCCTCCTTTCGGGATAACCCCAGGTTCTTTGAAAATGCCTTGGTCAAAAGTAGGATAGGAAGGCGATATTTGGCCATAACTGAAGGATGGTGAGCCACCGTTTGCCGCTTGAGTGGTTAAGCAGGGTCTTAATATGAGAGTGAAATAAGCGCAAATGGAGGTGGTTTTGTTTGGGTTTAAAATCGCTCTGTGCTCGTAGCAGCAGGAGCCTGTGAAAACATGGTTTGTGCATAGAAGGGAGAGGGCTTTGCCAATTCAAAGATCACTTAGGAAGAATTGCTGTTTTGTCTTGCGTTTGGGATACGCGTTCAGTGGGACGTAGCGATCTGCTTCAGCTATTGCCTTTCTCCGAAGCCAATCCCGTTTTAAGCGTGTCCTCTTCCTCCAGTGCCTTGCGTTCCATGATATTTCACCGCAAGCTCCTACGCTTTTTTCCTAGCCGCTCCCCAGAAGGCCGTTGTGAGGTTATCCGGAGCAGAAGATTGTGGCGCACCTGTAAGTACCGTGGAAGCTTTCTGTACACTAAACGGTGCCTGTAAGTGGTATGTAATTTAGTAGGCTTTGTCCCGTCGCCTCGTTTCCTCTCGATGTTGCAAAGAGGCACAGTAGGCTATTTGGGCTTTCCCGACGCCATAATCTTTTGCCTCTAGCTTGTAACGGAGCTGAGCGTTTTGACTAAGGGAAGTGAGAGAAAGCGATGCTCATTTCTGGGTACGTACTTGTAGTGCAAAATGCAGTGCTGTTCAGAAGTATGGCCCGATGCCTGTTCTCGCTGTTTCCAGACAGTGGTCATGGCTCTAATATGGAGAAGAGGGCTTGGGGTTTTGAGCAGGTCGGAGGCGAGGAAGGAGAGAGCTGGCTGAGGGGTGCTGGATGTTTCATTTTCAGCTACAGAAGTCAAGTCCCATGGCTTTGGCGTGGGCTCACAAAGCCTACATCGAGTTTTTCTTGTCTGCCAGAAAGACTTAGGTTGCCCGAAGATATAATGGGGGGGCTGGAATCCCGAGACCAATCTGGCTTCTGTGCCCGATTTGTAGTCCGTTACTCTCTAGCTGGGGGTGGGGAGGGGGTTAGGAAGAAAAGGAAAAAAAAAGATGGCAAGTCCCATAGCTGTCCCTCCCCCCATTATGCGTAATCGGACTTTGTAGCTTTGCTTGGAACGTGTCAGTTGCAGAAAGGCAGTAATTTGAAGAGCAGCGCTTGAATGGCAAAGAACTAGTTAACCGCGTTCTGTGGCTGGTTCTCTGCTCGCCTTCCTTGGCTTCCTGCCCTCTCCACTCTTCACTGTGCTGTGGCATGCTCCGTTACGTAACGTTATTTCCTTCTCCAGCTTCTTGGCCGTTTGATGATTGATGGCGAGAAGTGTGCTGCTAACCTGGGCCTGACCAATGGATTCCGGATGGCTGTGAGATACCCACCCTCAGCCCCTTCAGACTACCGCGCACGTCTCTGTATTCTGGGTGGCCGTCAGTTGGGCCGGCCTCCTGGCTAAGATGTTTGCACCGCAGGAGTTGCTGCACGCGTACGGATCGCCACCGAATGGATTTCACGTGTTGCCCGTCAGCCTAGCCACCGTTGACATATAATTGTTTTTGGTGGGTGTCTGTGGAGGGTAATGAAAAGCTTTGAGCAGCATTTGCACAATAAAGATGGAGCATGGGGATATCATCTCTGTCTCGCTTGTCTTACTGATGGAAATGATTCTGCAAGTTAAAACGGTGGGTCTCCGTCTCCCAAAGACAATATAGGATGTGCTGTGTGTTTGAGGCCTTGCCGTCTTCCCCCAGCTTCCAAATAAAAGGGCGTGGGTTTTATCGCGTACTAGCAGCATCGACAAGCAGCAGGCGTAGAATTAGAGAAGAATAACGTAGGAAGAATGCTTCCAGCTATCGTCTGTTGTATGGCCCCGTCGCGAGGCCGAACAAACTCCACCCGCATGATTTCTGACCGGTGCACGTCAGCCTGCTTTTAAGCAATCTCGGAGTTTTGCCACTGCTTTCTTTTCAGTCGCGGATTTTGCGACGTAGAGAAATAATTTCTCCCGCGGAAACTTTCCCAAATGGAGAAGACTTTGTGATACTTGAGTCGGCGATTGTTGCGCTTCTGCTGTCTTTGAGACTCAGCTGCCCTTCTCCATTTCTCTTTTTTTAATATGAACAAAACATTAAAAAAAAAAAAAAAAAAAAAAAAGGAGTATTGTTCCGTAACCAGAAGGAGGAGTAGCTACAGGCACCGTAAGGCTTTTACATGTAATCACCTCTCGCGCTTTGTTAGGCCTCTGGCTTTGCTTGAGTCTTTGTTGAATTGCAATTGCATTCAAGGCTTACTGGAGTGGGGGAGTTTCAAAATGCTAATAAATATTTGCATTAAAAATTAAAGACCTGAAACTTGCTAAATGAAATTATTGTGCGGCCGTTCCTCAGAGAATCTCGATTTGTCAGCAGTAGATCCGCTTGCGGGACTGACGATCGCAGCTGTGAATGACTCTGAATTAAACCGTTTGAAGAAGCGGAATAAGACAACTTGTTACGTTTTTCCGAATATCCAACCTGAAGCTCCCCCCGGCGCAGCGTAAGGCCGTTAGCTCTTGTCCCGTCGCTGGTTACGTGGGAGAAGCGGCCAACCCCCACCACGCTACAAGCACCTTTCGGGTAGTTGTAAAGAGGCGATAAGGTCTCTCTCCCCTGAGCCTCCCCTCCTCCGGACGAAACAATCCCAGTTCCCTCAGCCGCTACCCATAGGTCTTGTGCTCCAGTCCCTTCACCAGCTTTGTTGCCCTCCTCTGGCCACGCTCCAGAACCTCAACGTCTTTCTTGTAGTGAGGAGCCCAAAGCTGAACGCAGTACTCGAGGAGCGGCCTCACCAGCGCTGAGTACAGAGGGATGATCACCTCCCTAGTCCTGCTGACTACATGATTTCTGATCCAAGCCAGGATGCCGTTGGCCTTCTTGGCCCCCTGGGCACGCTCCTGGCTCATGTTCAGGCGGCTGTTGACTAATGCCTCCAGATCCGTTTCCTCCGCGCAGCTTTCCAGCCTCTCTGCCCCGAGCCTGTTGCGTTGCATGGGGTTGTTGTGACCAAAGTGCAGGACCCGGCGTTTGGTCTCGTAGATGCTCCTGCAATTGGCCTCGGCCCAGCGATCCAGCCTATCCGGATCCCTGTGTAGGGCCTTCCTACCCTCAGGCAGATCAAGCCTTCCTCCCAACATGGTGTGGCCTGCAAACTTGCTGAGGGTGCGCTCAATCCCCTCGTCCAGATCATCAACCAAAATATAAATCAGGACCGGACCAAACGCTGACCCCCCTGGGGCAACACCAGCTAGCGTCCACCGCCAGCTGGATTGAACTCCATTCACCACCACTATCTGGGCCTGGCCATCCAGCCAGGTTCTGACCCGGCAGAGTACACCTGCCCAAGCCATGGGCTGCCATCTTCTCTGGGAGAATACCATGGGAGACAGAGTCAAAGGCTTCACTGAAGTCTAGGTAGACTACATCCACAGCCTTTGCCTCATCCACTAGTCGGGTCACCTGGTCATAGAAGGAGATCGGGTCGGTCAAGCAGGACCTGTCTTTAAGGAACCCGCGCTGGCTAGGCCCGGTCCCCTGGTTGTCCCGCACACGCCCTGTGATCTGACTCCGGGTGATCTCCTCCATGACCTTCCCTGATACTGAGGTTAGGCTGACAGGCCTGTAGTTCCCCAGATCCTCCATCAGACCCTTCTTGGAGGTGGGCATCTGTCTGGCTCCAAGTATCGGTAGCAAGACGGTTCGTTATATACGTATACCCAACGTGAGATTAAAACTCAGAAAGGAGACAAATATTTGCCCAACCGGTTTATTGTAGAACGTTTTGGTTAGCTAGGCCTGGGGATGGGAGGCGGGATGACGAAAGCAATAGTGAAAAGACAGAAAAGAAAAGCAAGGATTTGTTACAGGAATGCAGAGATGGTTACCACCGCAGTGTGACAATGTTTCACGATTCTGGTTGGAAGCAGGGGTGGGGGGGCAGGTTCTCTTTCTCGGTCGATCACAGGCGGAAGGAAAACACAGCAAGGGAAAAGCGCGCACAAAAGTTTTTGCAGAGTCCATACATATATATATATCTATACTGTCTGGTTCTCCTTGGGTTGCTCATAGTAACGGCACGTCCAGCACCGGTGCAACAGTCAGAACAGACAGAAGTAAAGAAGGCACTGGGAATTGAGGGGCGTTTATTCTGCTCCCCGGCCCCGTCTTCCAGCTCAGGGGGCTGAGTACCCTGAGAATAGCTGGTCTCACTGCTAAAGACAGAAGTGAAGAAGGCGTTGAGAACTTCAGCCTTTTCCTCCTCCTCGGTGGTGATGTTCCCCACCGCGTCGAATAAAGAAGGGAGATTCTCCTTGGCCCTCCTCTTGCTACTAATACGTTCGTAAAAACATTGTTTTAATCATCTCGAACAATGGCGGCCAGATTAAGGTCTTGCTGGGCTTTGGCTTGTCGAATTTTCTCCCTGCGCATGCTAGCAACATCCTGGCACTCTCCCCGAGTTGCCCGTCCTTCATCCAAAGATGGCAAACTCCTGGCCTGCCCCGCCAACATTTGACGGTCATTTGACGGGAGGGATCGGCACCAAAAAGCCCCCAGCGCCTAAGTCCCTGAGCCCCGATAAGCACCGGAGCCGACGGGAGCGGAGCCGCCTACAGGGCGGGGACAAGCTTAAAGGGCAGGCGAGACAGCCAACCGAGGCGCGAGAACGGCCGGCACGGCTCTGTCGGCCCAATGAGCGCCGACGAGGGCCGAGCCGTGCCGAGCCGAGGCGAGCCGAGCGGAGCCGAGCCGAGCCGAGCCGAGCCGAGCGGGGGAGGTTTGGGGCTGAGGGAGTGTTGTAGCGAGCGGGTGCCGTCATGGCCGGCGGGATCGTTAGGGTCGCCGGCCGCCTGGCGCGGTGGCGCCGCTCTCTTGGGAAAAGTCGCCCGCCAGGAGTTCTCCGCCAACGTTATCCGCGAGGAGGAGCCGTTGTGGACGAGGAGGTAGCCGCGGCTTTGTCGTGCGTCGCGCGATTCTTCCCTTGCCCTCCCGTCCCACCCCTCCCCCACGCTAGCGCGCTCGCAGGCCCTCTGGAACGAGCGCCCGTTGCGGTGCCGGCGAGTGCGGCGGGGCGAGCGGCGACCTTGCCGCGGGGCGGGGCGGGCGGGCGGACGGGCCTTTCTGGCTGGTGATGCTCGCTACTACAGCGCCTCCTCTAAAACCCCGCGCTGCTTCGGTGCCTCGGGGCTGCCGTGGCGCATACTGGGTCGCTGGTGCCGTCTGGCTCGCCTGGCTTCCCAGCGCCACCGTGTGGTTGTGTGCGCGTGTGTAGAGGCGGGCCTGTGACGCTGAAGCGCTTGGTGGCAGCCGCGGACGCTTGTCGCGCGCGATATCAATCCCTTTGTCGCTGCTAGTCGTGCTAGTTCCATTAGAATTAGTTGACCGTGTCCTACAGGTCGGTGGTATTCACGTGTCGAAGGCGATAACCTTTGCCTCGATTTGGAAGTGTCTGATGCCAGCCTCACCGCGCTAATCCAAAATGTTCTTTCACCGGAGTCCGCGGTGTTCTTGAGGATGGAGAGTTAACACGGCCTCCTTTCGGGATAACCCCAGGTTCTTTGAAAATGCCTTGGTCAAAAGTAGGATAGGAAGGCGATATTTGGCCATAACTGAAGGATGGTGAGCCACCGTTTGCCGCTTGAGTGGTTAAGCAGGGTCTTAATATGAGAGTGAAATAAGCGCAAATGGAGGTGGTTTTGTTTGGGTTTAAAATCGCTCTGTGCTCGTAGCAGCAGGAGCCTGTGAAAACATGGTTTGTGCATAGAAGGGAGAGGGCTTTGCCAATTCAAAGATCACTTAGGAAGAATTGCTGTTTTGTCTTGCGTTTGGGATACGCGTTCAGTGGGACGTAGCGATCTGCTTCAGCTATTGCCTTTCTCCGAAGCCAATCCCGTTTTAAGCGTGTCCTCTTCCTCCAGTGCCTTGCGTTCCATGATATTTCACCGCAAGCTCCTACGCTTTTTTCCTAGCCGCTCCCCAGAAGGCCGTTGTGAGGTTATCCGGAGCAGAAGATTGTGGCGCACCTGTAAGTACCGTGGAAGCTTTCTGTACACTAAACGGTGCCTGTAAGTGGTATGTAATTTAGTAGGCTTTGTCCCGTCGCCTCGTTTCCTCTCGATGTTGCAAAGAGGCACAGTAGGCTATTTGGGCTTTCCCGACGCCATAATCTTTTGCCTCTAGCTTGTAACGGAGCTGAGCGTTTTGACTAAGGGAAGTGAGAGAAAGCGATGCTCATTTCTGGGTACGTACTTGTAGTGCAAAATGCAGTGCTGTTCAGAAGTATGGCCCGATGCCTGTTCTCGCTGTTTCCAGACAGTGGTCATGGCTCTAATATGGAGAAGAGGGCTTGGGGTTTTGAGCAGGTCGGAGGCGAGGAAGGAGAGAGCTGGCTGAGGGGTGCTGGATGTTTCATTTTCAGCTACAGAAGTCAAGTCCCATGGCTTTGGCGTGGGCTCACAAAGCCTACATCGAGTTTTTCTTGTCTGCCAGAAAGACTTAGGTTGCCCGAAGATATAATGGGGGGCTGGAATCCCGAGACCAATCTGGCTTCTGTGCCCGATTTGTAGTCCGTTACTCTCTAGCTGGGGGTGGGGAGGGGGTTAGGAAGAAAAGGAAAAAAAAAGATGGCAAGTCCCATAGCTGTCCCTCCCCCCATTATGCGTAATCGGACTTTGTAGCTTTGCTTGGAACGTGTCAGTTGCAGAAAGGCAGTAATTTGAAGAGCAGCGCTTGAATGGCAAAGAACTAGTTAACCGCGTTCTGTGGCTGGTTCTCTGCTCGCCTTCCTTGGCTTCCTGCCCTCTCCACTCTTCACTGTGCTGTGGCATGCTCCGTTACGTAACGTTATTTCCTTCTCCAGCTTCTTGGCCGTTTGATGATTGATGGCGAGAAGTGTGCTGCTAACCTGGGCCTGACCAATGGATTCCGGATGGCTGTGAGATACCCACCCTCAGCCCCTTCAGACTACCGCGCACGTCTCTGTATTCTGGGTGGCCGTCAGTTGGGCCGGCCTCCTGGCTAAGATGTTTGCACCGCAGGAGTTGCTGCACGCGTACGGATCGCCACCGAATGGATTTCACGTGTTGCCCGTCAGCCTAGCCACCGTTGACATATAATTGTTTTTGGTGGGTGTCTAGTGGAGGGTAATGAAAAGCTTTGAGCAGCATTTGCACAATAAAGATGGAGCATGGGGATATCATCTCTGTCTCGCTTGTCTTACTGATGGAAATGATTCTGCAAGTTAAAACGGTGGGTCTCCGTCTCCCAAAGACAATATAGGATGTGCTGTGTGTTTGAGGCCTTGCCGTCTTCCCCAGCTTCCAAATAAAAGGGCGTGGGTTTTATCGCGTACTAGCAGCATCGACAAGCAGCAGGCGTAGAATTAGAGAAGAATAACGTAGGAAGAATGCTTCCAGCTATCGTCTGTTGTATGGCCCCGTCGCGAGGCCGAACAAACTCCACCCGCATGATTTCTGACCGGTGCACGTCAGCCTGCTTTTAAGCAATCTCGGAGTTTTGACACTGCTTTCTTTTCAGTCGCGGATTTTGCGACGTAGAGAAATAATTTCTCCCGCGGAAACTTTCCCAAATGGAGAAGACTTTGTGATACTTGAGTCGGCGATTGTTGCGCTTCTGCTGTCTTTGAGACTCAGCTGCCCTTCTCCATTTCTCTTTTTTTAATATGAACAAAACATTAAAAAAAAAAAAAAAAAAAAAAAAGAAGTATTGTTCCGTAACCAGAAGGAGGAGTAGCTACAGGCACCGTAAGGCTTTTACATGTAATCACCTCTCGCGCTTTGTTAGGCCTCTGGCTTTGCTTGAGTCTTTGTTGAATTGCAATTGCATTCAAGGCTTACTGGAGTGGGGGAGTTTCAAAATGCTAATAAATATTTGCATTAAAAATTAAAGACCTGAAACTTGCTAAATGAAATTATTGTGCGGCCGTTCCTCAGAGAATCTCGATTTGTCAGCAGTAGATCCGCTTGCGGGACTGACGATCGCAGCTGTGAATGACTCTGAATTAAACCGTTTGAAGAAGCGGAATAAGACAACTTGTTACGTTTTTCCGAATATCCAACCTGAAGCTCCCCCCGGCGCAGCGTAAGGCCGTTAGCTCTTGTCCCGTCGCTGGTTACGTGGGAGAAGCGGCCAACCCCCACCACGCTACAAGCACCTTTCGGGTAGTTGTAAAGAGGCGATAAGGTCTCTCTCCCCTGAGCCTCCCCTCCTCCGGACGAAACAATCCCAGTTCCCTCAGCCGCTACCCATAGGTCTTGTGCTCCAGTCCCTTCACCAGCTTTGTTGCCCTCCTCTGGCCACGCTCCAGAACCTCAACGTCTTTCTTGTAGTGAGGAGCCCAAAGCTGAACGCAGTACTCGAGGAGCGGCCTCACCAGCGCTGAGTACAGAGGGATGATCACCTCCCTAGTCCTGCTGACTACATGATTTCTGATCCAAGCCAGGATGCCGTTGGCCTTCTTGGGCCCCTGGGCACGCTCCTGGCTCATGTTCAGGCGGCTGTTGACTAATGCCTCCAGATCCGTTTCCTCCGCGCAGCTTTCCAGCCTCTCTGCCCCGAGCCTGTTGCGTTGCATGGGGTTGTTGTGACCAAAGTGCAGGACCCGGCGTTTGGTCTCGTAGATGCTCCTGCAATTGGCCTCGGCCCAGCGATCCAGCCTATCCGGATCCCTGTGTAGGGCCTTCCTACCCTCAGGCAGATCAAGCCTTCCTCCCAACATGGTGTGGCCTGCAAACTTGCTGAGGGTGCGCTCAATCCCCTCGTCCAGATCATCAACCAAAATATAAATCAGGACCGGACCAAACGCTGACCCCCTGGGCAACACCACTAGCGTCCACCGCCAGCTGGATTGAACTCCATTCACCACCACTATCTGGGCCTGGCCATCCAGCCAGGTTCTGACCCGGCAGAGTACACCTGCCCAAGCCATGGGCTGCCATCTTCTCTGGGAGAATACCAGTGGGAGACAGAGTCAAAGGCTTCACTGAAGTCTAGGTAGACTACATCCACAGCCTTTGCCTCATCCACTAGTCGGGTCACCTGGTCATAGAAGGAGATCGGGTCGGTCAAGCAGGACCTGTCTTTAAGGAACCCGCGCTGGCTAGGCCCGGTCCCCTGGTTGTCCCGCACACGCCCTGTGATCTGACTCCGGGTGATCTCCTCCATGACCTTCCCTGATACTGAGGTTAGGCTGACAGGCCTGTAGTTCCCCAGATCCTCCATCAGACCCTTCTTGGAGGTGGGCATCTGTCTGGCTCCAAGTATCGGTAGCAAGACGGTTCGTTATATACGTATACCCAACGTGAGATTAAAACTCAGAAAGGAGACAAATATTTGCCCAACCGGTTTATTGTAGAAAGTTTTGGTTAGCTAGGCCTGGGGATGGGAGGCGGGATGACGAAAGCAATAGTGAAAAGACAGAAAAGAAAAGCAAGGATTTGTTACAGGAATGCAGAGATGGTTACCACCGCAGTGTGACAATGTTTCACGATTCTGGTTGGAAGCAGGGGTGGGGGGGCAGGTTCTCTTTCTCGGTCGATCACAGGCGGAAGGAAAACACAGCAAGGGAAAAGCGCGCACAAAAGTTTTTGCAGAGTCCATACATATATATATATCTATACTGTCTGGTTCTCCTTGGGTTGCTCATAGTAACGGCACGTCCAGCACCGGTGCAACAGTCAGAACAGACAGAAGTAAAGAAGGCACTGGGAATTGAGGGGCGTTTATTCTGCTCCCCGGCCCCGTCTTCCAGCTCAGGGGGCTGAGTACCCTGAGAATAGCTGGTCTCACTGCTAAAGACAGAAGTGAAGAAGGCGTTGAGAACTTCAGCCTTTTCCTCCTCCTCGGTGGTGATGTTCCCCACCGCGTCGAATAAAGAAGGGAGATTCTCCTTGGCCCTCCTCTTGCTACTAATACGTTCGTAAAAACATTGTTTTAATCATCTCGAACAATGGCGGCCAGATTAAGGTCTTGCTGGGCTTTGGCTTGTCGAATTTCTCCCTGCGCATGCTAGCAACATCCTGGCACTCTCCCCGAGTTGCCCGTCCTTCATCCAAAGATGGCAAACTCCTGGCCTGCCCCGCCAACATTTGACGGTCATTTGACGGGAGGGATCGGCACCAAAAAGCCCCCAGCGCCTAAGTCCCTGAGCCCCGATAAGCACCGGAGCCGACGGGAGCGGAGCCGCCTACAGGGCGGGGACAAGCTTAAAGGGCAGGCGAGACAGCCAACCGAGGCGCGAGAACGGCCGGCACGGCTCTGTCGGCCCAATGAGCGCCGACGAGGGCCGAGCCGTGCCGAGCCGAGGCGAGCCGAGCGGAGCCGAGCCGAGCCGAGCCGAGCCGAGCGGGGGAGGTTTGGGGCTGAGGGAGTGTTGTAGCGAGCGGGTGCCGTCATGGCCGGCGGGATCGTTAGGTCGCCGGCCGCCTGGCGCGGTGGCGCCGCTCTCTTGGGAAAAGTCGCCCGCCAGGAGTTCTCCGCCAACGTTATCCGCGAGGAGGAGCCGTTGTGGACGAGGAGGTAGCCGCGGCTTTGTCGTGCGTCGCGCGATTCTTCCCTTGCCCTCCCGTCCCACCCCTCCCCCACGCTAGCGCGCTCGCAGGCCCTCTGGAACGAGCGCCCGTTGCGGTGCCGGCGAGTGCGGCGGGGCGAGCGGCGACCTTGCCGCGGGGCGGGGCGGGCGGACGGGCCTTTCTGGCTGGTGATGCTCGCTACTACAGCGCCTCCTCTAAAACCCCGCGCTGCTTCGGTGCCTCGGGGCTGCCGTGGCGCATACTGGGTCGCTGGTGCCGTCTGGCTCGCCTGGCTTCCCAGCGCCACCGTGTGGTTGTGTGCGCGTGTGTAGAGGCGGGCCTGTGACGCTGAAGCGCTTGGTGGCAGCCGCGGACGCTTGTCGCGCGCGATATCAATCCCTTTGTCGCTGCTAGTCGTGGCTAGTTCCATTAGAATTAGTTGACCGTGTCCTACAGGTCGGTGGTATTCACGTGTCGAAGGCGATAAAACCTTTGCCTCGATTTGGAAGTGTCTGATGCCAGCCTCACCGCGCTAATCCAAAATGTTCTTTCACCGGAGTCCGCGGTGTTCTTGAGGATGGAGAGTTAACACGGCCTCCTTTCGGGATAACCCCAGGTTCTTTGAAAATGCCTTGGTCAAAAGTAGGATAGGAAGGCGATATTTGGCCATAACTGAAGGATGGTGAGCCACCGTTTGCCGCTTGAGTGGTTAAGCAGGGTCTTAATATGAGAGTGAAATAAGCGCAAATGGAGGTGGTTTTGTTTGGGTTTTAAAATCGCTCTGTGCTCGTAGCAGCAGGAGCCTGTGAAAACATGGTTTGTGCATAGAAGGGAGAGGGCTTTGCCAATTCAAAGATCACTTAGGAAGAATTGCTGTTTTGTCTTGCGTTTGGGATACGCGTTCAGTGGGACGTAGCGATCTGCTTCAGCTATTGCCTTTCTCCGAAGCCAATCCCGTTTTAAGCGTGTCCTCTTCCTCCAGTGCCTTGCGTTCCATGATATTTCACCGCAAGCTCCTACGCTTTTTTCCTAGCCGCTCCCAGAAGGCCGTTGTGAGGTTATCCGGAGCAGAAGATTGTGGCGCACCTGTAAGTACCGTGGAAGCTTTCTGTACACTAAACGGTGCCTGTAAGTGGTATGTAATTTAGTAGGCTTTTGTCCCGTCGCCTCGTTTCCTCTCGATGTTGCAAAGAGGCACAGTAGGCTATTTGGGCTTTCCCGACGCCATAATCTTTTGCCTCTAGCTTTGTAACGGAGCTGAGCGTTTTGACTAAGGGAAGTGAGAGAAAGCGATGCTCATTTCTTGGGTACGTACTTGTAGTGCAAAATGCAGTGCTGTTCAGAAGTATGGCCCGATGCCTGTTCCTCGCTGTTTCCAGACAGTGGTCATGGCTCTAATATGGAGAAGAGGGCTTGGGGTTTTTGAGCAGGTCGGAAGGCGAGGAAGGAGAGAGCTGGCTGAGGGGGTGCTGGATGTTTCATTTTCAGCTACAGAAGTCAAGTCCCATGGCTTTGGCGTGGGCTCACAAAGCCTACATCGAGTTTTTCTTGTCTGCCAGAAAGACTTAGGTTGCCCGAAGATATAATGGGGGGCTGGAATCCCGAGACCAATCTGCTTCTGTGCCCGATTTGTAGTCCGTTACTCTCTAGCTGGGGGTGGGGAGGGGGTTAGGAAGAAAAGGAAAAAAAAAAGATGGCAAGTCCCATAGCTGTCCCTCCCCCCCATTATGCGTAATCGGACTTTGTAGCTTTGCTTGGAACGTGTCAGTTGCAGAAAGGCAGTAATTTTGAAGAGCAGCGCTTGAATGGCAAAGAACTAGTTAACCGCGTTCTGTGGCTGGTTCTCTGCTCGCCTTCCTTGGCTTCCTGCCCTCTCCACTCTTCACTGTGCTGTGGCATGCTCCGTTACGTAACGTTATTTCCTTCTCCAGCTTCTTGGGCCGTTTGATGATTGATGGCGAGAAGTGTGCCTGCTAACCTGGGCCTGACCAATGGATTCCGGATGGCTTGTGAGATACCCACCCTCAGCCCCTTCAGACTACCGCGCACGTCTCTGTATTCTGGGTGGCCGTCAGTTGGGCCGGCCTCCTGGCTAAGATGTTTGCACCGCAGGAGTTGCTGCACGCGTACGGATCGCCACCGAATGGATTTCACGTGTTGCCCGTCAGCCTAGCCACCGTTGACATATAATTGTTTTTGGTGGGTGTCTGTGGGAGGGTAATGAAAAGCTTTGAGCAGCATTTGCACAATAAAGATGGAGCATGGGGATATCATCTCTGTCTCGCTTGTCTTACTGATGGAAATGATTCTGCAAGTTAAAACGGTGGGTCTCCGTCTCCCAAAGACAATATAGGATGTGCTGTGTGTTTGAGGCCTTGCCGTCTTCCCCCCAGCTTCCAAATAAAAGGGCGTGGGTTTTATCGTCGTACTAGCAGCATCGACAAGCAGCAGGCGTAGAATTAGAGAAGAATAACGTAGGAAGAATGCTTCCAGCTATCGTCTGTTGTATGGCCCCGTCGCGAGGCCGAACAAACTCCACCCGCATGATTTCTGACCGGTGCACGTCAGCCTGCTTTTAAGCAATCTCGGAGTTTTGCCACTGCTTTCTTTCAGTCGCGGATTTTGCGACGTAGAGAAATAATTTCTCCCGCGGAAACTTTCCCAAATGGAGAAGACTTTGTGATACTTGAGTCGGCGATTGTTGCGCTTCTGCTGTCTTTGAGACTCAGCTGCCCTTCTCCATTTCTCTTTTTTTAATATGAACAAAACATTAAAAAAAAAAAAAAAAAAAAAAAAGGAGTATTGTTCCGTAACCAGAAGGAGGAGTAGCTACAGGCACCGTAAGGCTTTTACATGTAATCACCTCTCGCGCTTTGTTAGGCCTCTGGCTTTGCTTGAGTCTTTGTTGAATTGCGAATTGCATTCAAGGCTTACTGGAGTGGGGGAGTTTCAAAATGCTAATAAATATTTGCATTAAAAATTAAAGACCTTGAAACTTGCTAAATGAAATTATTGTGCGGCCGTTCCTCAGAGAATCTCGATTTGTCAGCAGTAGATCCGCTTGCGGGACTGACGATCGCAGCTGTGAATGACTCTGAATTAAACCGTTTGAAGAAGCGGAATAAGACAACTTGTTACGTTTTTCCGAATATCCAACCTGAAGCTCCCCCCGGCGCAGCGTAAGGCCGTTAGCTCTTGTCCCGTCGCTGGTTACGTGGGAGAAGCGCCAACCCCCACCACGCTACAACCACCTTTCGGGTAGTTGTAAAGAGGCGATAAGGTCTCTCTCCCCTGAGCCTCCCCTCCTCCGGACGAAACAATCCCAGTTCCCTCAGCCGCTACCCATAGGTCTTGTGCTCCAGTCCCTTCACCAGCTTTGTTGCCCTCCTCTGGCCACGCTCCCAGAACCTCAACGTCTTTCTTGTAGTGAGGAGCCCAAAGCTGAACGCAGTACTCGAGGAGCGGCCTCACCAGCGCTGAGTACAGAGGGATGATCACCTCCCTAGTCCTGCTGACTACATGATTTCTGATCCCAAGCCAGGATGCCGTTGGCCTTCTTGGCCCCCTGGGCACGCTCCTGGCTCATGTTCAGGCAGGCTGTTGACTAATGCCTCCAGATCCGTTTCCTCCGCGCAGCTTTCCAGCCTCTCTGCCCCGAGCCTGTTGCGTTGCATGGGGTTGTTGTGACCAAAGTGCAGGACCCGGCGTTTGGTCTCGTAGATGCTCCTGCAATTGGCCTCGGCCCAGCGATCCAGCCTATCCGGATCCCTGTGTAGGGCCTTCCTACCCTCAGGCAGATCAAGCCTTCCTCCCAACATGGTGTGGCCTGCAAACTTGCTGAGGGTGCGCTCAATCCCCTCGTCCAGATCATCAACTCAAAATATAAATCAGGACCGGACCAAACGCTGACCCCCTGGGCAAACACCACTAGCGTCCACCGCCAGCTGGATTGAACTCCATTCACCACCACTATCTGGGCCTGGCCATCCAGCCAGGTTCTGACCCGGCAGAGTACACCTGCCCAAGCCATGGGCTGCCATCTTCTCTGGGAGAATACCAGTGGGAGACAGAGTCAAAGGCTTCACTGAAGTCTAGGTAGACTACATCCACAGCCTTTGTGCCTCATCCAACTAAGTCGGGTCACCTGGTCATAGAAGGAGATCGGGTCGATCAAGCAGGACCTGTCTTTAAGGAACCCGCGCTGGCTAGGCCCGGTCCCCTGGTTGTCCAGCACACGCCCTGTGATCTGACTCCGGGTGATCTCCTCCATGACCTTCCCTGATACTGAGGTTAGGCTGACAGGCCTGTAGTTCCCCAGATCCTCCATCCGACCCTTCTTGGAGGTGGGCATCTGTCTGGCTCCAAGTATCGGTAGCAAGACGGTTCGTTATATACGTATACCAACGTGAGATTAAAACTCAGAAAGGAGACAAATATTTGCCCAACCGGTTTATTGTAGAACGTTTTTGGTTAGCTAGGCCTGGGGATGGGAGGCGGGATGACGAAAGCAATAGTGAAAAGACAGAAAAGAAAAGCAAGGATTTGTTACAGGAATGCAGAGATGGTTACCACCGCAGTGTGACAATGTTTCACGATTCTGGTTGGAAGCAGGGGTGGGGGGGCAGGTTCTCTTTCCTCGGTCGATCACAGGCGGAAGGAAAACACAGCAAGGGAAAAGCGCGCACAAAAGTTTTTGCAGAGTCCATACATATATATATATCTATACTGTCTGGTTCTCCTTGGGTTGCTCATAGTAACAGCACGTCCAGCACCGGTGCAACAGTCAGAACAGACAGAAGTAAAGAAGGCACTGGGAATTGAGGGGCGTTTATTCTGCTCCCCGGCCCCGTCTTCCAGCTCAGGGGCTGAGTACCCTGAGAATAGCTGGTCTCACTGCTAAAGACAGAAGTGAAGAAGGCGTTGAGAACTTCAGCCTTTTCCTCCTCCTCGGTGGTGATGTTCCCCACCGCGTCGAATAAAGAAGGGAGATTCTCCTTGGCCCTCCTCTTGCTACTAATACGTTCGTAAAAACATTGTTTTAATCATCTCGAACACTGGCGGCCAGACTAAGGTCTTGCTGGGCTTTGGCTTGTCGAATTTTCTCCCTGCGCATGCTAGCAACATCCTGGCACTCTCCCCGAGTTGCCCGTCCTTCATCCAAAGATGGCAAACTCCTGGCCTGCCCCGCCAACATTTGACGGTCATTTGACGGGAGGGATCGGCACCAAAAAGCCCCCAGCGCCTAAGTCCCTGAGCCCCGATAAGCACGGAGCCGACGGGAGCGGAGCCGCCTACAGGGCGGGGGACAAGCTTAAAGGGCAGGCGATGGGACAGCCAACCGAGGCGCGGAGAACGGCCGGCACGGCTCTGTCGGCCCAATGAGCGCCGACGAGGGCCGAGCCGTGCCGAGCCGAGGCGAGCGAGCGAGCCGAGCGGAGCCGAGCCGAGCCGAGCGGGGGAGGTTTGGGGCTGAGGGGAGTGTTGTAGCGAGCGGGTGCCGTCATGGCCGGCGGGATCGTTAGGTCGGCCGGCCGCCTGGCGCGGTGGCGCCGCTCTCTTGGGAAAAGTCGCCCGCCAGGAGTTCTCCGCCAACGTTATCCGCGAGGAGGAGCCGTTGTGGACGAGGAGGTAGCCGCGCTTTGTCGTGCGTCGCGCGATTCTTCCCTTGCCCTCCCGTCCCCACCCCTCCCCCACCCTTAGCGCGCTCGCAGGCCCTCTGGAACGGAGCGCCCGTTGCGGTGCCGGCGAGTGCGGCGGGGCGAGCGGCGACCTTGCCGCGGGCGGGGCGGGGCGGGGCGGGGCGGGCGGACGGGCCTTTCTGGCTGGTGATGCTCGCTACTACAGCGCCTCCTCTAAAACCCGCGCTGCTTCGGTGCCTCGGGGCTGCCGTGGCGCATACTGGGTCGCTGGTGCCGTCTGGCTCGCCTGGCTTCCCAGCGCCACCGTGTGGTTGTGTGCGCGTGTGTAGAGGCGGGCCTGTGACGCTGAATGCGCTTGGTGGCAGCCGCGGACGCTTGTCGCGCGCGATATCAATCCCTTTTGTCGCTGCTAGTCGTGCTAGTTCCATTAGAATTAGTTGACCGTGTCCTACAGGTCGGTGGTATTCACGTGTCGAAGGCGATAACCTTTGCCTCGATTTGGAAGTGTCTGATGCCAGCCTCACCGCGCTAATCCAAAATGTTCTTTCACCGGAGTCCGCGGTGTTCTTGAGGATGGAGAGTTAACACGGCCTCCTTTCGGGATAACCCCAGGTTCTTGAAAATGCCTTGGTCAAAAAGTAGGATAGGAAGGCGATATTTGGCCATAACTGAAGGATGGTGAGCCACCGTTTGCCGCTTGAGTGGTTAAGCAGGGTCTTAATATGAGAGTGAAATAAGCGCAAATGGAGGTGGTTTTGTTTGGGTTTAAAAATCGCTCTGTATGCTCGTAGCAGCAGGAAGCCTGTGAAAACATGGTTTGTGCATAGAAGGGAGAGGGCTTGCCAATTCAAAGATCACTTAGGAAGAATTGCTGTTTTGTCTTGCGTTTGGGGTACGCGTTCAGTGGGGCGTAGCGATCTGCTTCAGCTATTGCCTTTCTCCGAAGCCAATCCCGTTTTAAGCGTGTCCTCTTCCTCCAGTGCCTTGCGTTCCATGATATTTCACCGCAAGCTCCTACGCTTTTTTCCTAGCCGCTCCCCAGAAGGCCGTTGTGAGGTTATCCGGAGCAGAAGATTGTGGCGCACCTGTAAGTACCGTGGAAACTTTCTGTACTCTAAACGGTGCCTGTAAGTGGTATGTAATTTAGTAGGCTCTGTCCCGTCGCCTCGTTTCCTCTTGGTGTTGCAAAGAGGCACAGTAGGCTATTTGGGGCTTCCCGACGCCATAATCTTTTGCCTCTAGCTTGTAACGGAGCTGAGCGTTTTGACTAAGGGAAGTGAGAGAAAGCGATGCTCATTTCTGGGTACGTACTTGTAGTGCAAAATGCAGTGCTGTTCAGAAGTATGGCCCGATGCCTGTTCTCGCTGTTTCCAGACAGTGGTCATGGCTCTAATATGGAGAAGAGGGCTTGGGGTTTTGAGCAGGTCGGAGGCGAGGAAGGAGAGAGCTGGCTGAGGGGTGCTGGATGTTTCATTTTCAGCTACAGAAGTCAAGTCCCATGGCTTTGGCGTGGGCTCACAAAGCCTACATCGAGTTTTTCTTTTCTGCCGGAAAGACTTAGGTTGCCCGAAGATACAATGGGGGGCTGGAAGCCCGAGACCAATCTGGCTTCTGTGCCCGATTTGTAGTCCGTTACTCTCTAGCTGGGGGTGGGGAGGGGGTTAGGAAGAAAAGGAAAAAAAAAAAGATGGCAAGTCCCATAGCTGTCCCTCCCCCCATTATGCGTAATCGGACTTTGTAGCTTTGCTTGGAACGTGTCAGTTGCAGAAAGGCAGTAATTTGAAGAGCAGCGCTTGAATGGCAAAGAACTAGTTAACCGCGTTCTGTGGATGGTTCTCTGCTCGCCTTCCTTGGCTTCCTGCCCTCTCCACTCTTCATTGTGTTGTGGCATGCTCCGTTACGTAACGTTATTTCCTTCTCCAGCTTCTTGGCCGTTTGATGATTGTTGGCGAGAAGTGTGCTGCTAACCTGGGCCTGACCAATGGATTCCGGATGGCTGTGAGATACCCACCCTCAGTCCCTTCAGACTACCGCGCACGTCTCTGTATTCTGGATGGCCGTCAGTTGGGCCAGCCTCCTGGCTAAGATGTTTGCACCGCAGGAGTTGCTGCACGCGTACGGATCGCCACCGAATGGATTTCACGTGTTGCCCGTCAGCCTAGCCACCGTTGACATATAATTGTTTTTGGTGGGTGTCTGTGGAGGGCAATGAAAAGCTTTGAGCAGCATTTGCACAATAAAGATGGAGCATGGGGATATCATCTCTGTCTCTCTTGTCTTACTGATGGAAATGATTCTGCAAGTTAAAACGGTGGGTCTCCGTCTCCCAAAGACAATATAGGATGTGCTGTGTGTTTGAGGCCTTGCCGTCTTCCCCCAGCTTCCAAATAAAAGGGCGTGGGTTTTATCGCGTACTAGCAGCATCGACAAGCAGCAGGCGTAGAATTAGAGAAGAATAACGTAGGAAGAATGCTTCCAGCTGTCGTCTGATGTATGGCCCCGTCCCGAGGCCGAACAAACTCCACCCGCATGATTTCTGACCGGTGCACGTCAGCCTGTTTTTAAGCAATCTCGGAGTTTTGACACTGCTTTCTTTTCAGTCGCGGATTTTGCGACGTAGAGAAATAATTTCTCCCTCGGAAACTTTCCCAAATGGAAAAGACTTTGTGATACTTGAGTCGGCGATTGTTGCGCTTCTGCTGTCTTTGAGACTCAGCTGCCCTTCTCCATTTCTCTGTTTTTAATATGAACAAAACATTAAAAAAAAAAAAAAAAAAAAAAAAGGAGTATTGTTCCGTAACCAGAAGGAGGAGTAGCTACAGGCACCGTAAGGCTTTTACATGTAATCACCTCTCGCGCTTTGTTAGGCCTCTGGCTTTGCTTGAGTCTTTGTTGAATTGCGATTGCATTCAAGGCTTACTGGAGTGGGGGAGTTTCAAAATGCTAATAAATATTTGCATTAGAAATTAAAGACTTGAAACTTGCTAAATGAAATTATTGTGCGGCCGTTCCTCAAAGAATCTCGATTTGTCAGCAGTAGATCCGCTTGCGGGACTGACGATCGCAGCTGTGAATGACTCTGAATTAAACTGTTTGAAGAAGCGGAATAAGACAACTTGTTACGTTTTTCTGAATATCCAACCTGAAGCTCCCCCCGGCGCAGCGCAAGGCCGTTACCTCTTGTCCCGTCGCTAGTTACCTGGGAGAAGCGGCCAACCCCCACCACGCTACAAGCACCTTTTGGGTAGTTGTAAAGAGGCGATAAGGTCTCTCTCCCCTGAGCCTCCCCTCCTCCGGACGAAACAATCCCAGTTCTCTCAGCCGCTACCCATAGGTCTTGTGCTCCAGTCCCTTCACCAGCTTTGTTGCCCTCCTCTGGCCACGCTCCAGAGCCTCAACGTCTTTCTTGTAGTGAGGAGCCCAAAGCTGCACGCAGTACTCGAGGAGCGGCCTCACCAGCGCCGAGTACAGAGGGATGATCACCTCCCTCGTCCTGCTGACTACATGATTTCTGATCCAAGCCAGGATGCCGTTGGCCTTCTTGGCCCCTGGGCACGCTCCTGGCTCATGTTCAGGCGGCTGTTGACTAATGCCTCCAGATCCGTTTCCTCCGCGCAGCTTTCCAGCCTCTCTGCCCCGAGCCTGTTGCGTTGCATGGGGTTGTTGTGAACAAAGTGCAGGACCCGGCGTTTGGTCTCGTAGATGCTCCTGCAATTGGCCTCGGCCCAGCGATCCAGCCTATCCGGATCCCTGTGTAGGGCCTTCCTACCCTCAGGCAGATCAAGCCTTCCTCCCAACATGGTGTCGCCTGCAAACTTACTGAGGGTGCGCTCAATCCCCTCGTCCAGATCATCAACTGAAATAGAAATCAGGACCGGACCAAACGCTGACTCCCTGGGGAACGCCGCTAGCATACACCGCCAGCTGGATTGAACTCCATTCAGCACCACTCTCTGGGCCTGGCCGTCCAGCCAGGTTCTGACCCGGCAGAGTACACCTGCCCAAGCCATGGGCTGCCATCTTCTCTGGGAGAATACCGTGGGAGACAGAGTCAAAGGCTTCACTGAAGTCTAGGTAGACTACATCCACAGCCTTTGCCTCATCCACTAGTCGGGTCACCTGGTCATAGAAGGAGATCGGGTCGGTCAAGCAGGACCTGTCTTTAAGGAACCCGCGCTGGCTAGGCCCGGTCCCCTGGTTGTCCAGCACACGCCCTGTGATCTCACTCTGGGTGATCTCCTCCATGACCTTCCCCGATACTGAGGTCAGGCTGACAGGCCTGTAGTTCCCCAGATCCTCCATCCGACCCTTCTTGGAGGTGGGCGTCTGTGTGGCTCCAAGTATCGGTAGCAAGACGGTTCGTTATATACGTATACCCATGTGAGATTAAAACTCAGAAAGGAGACAAATATTTGCCCAACCGGTTTATTGTAGAAAGTTTTGGTTAGCTAGGCCGGGGGATGGGAGGCGGGATGACGAAAGCAATAGTAAAAAGACAGAAAAGAAAAGCAAGGATTTGTTACAGGAATGCAGAGATGGTTACCACCGCAGTGTGACAGTGTTTCATGATTCTGGTTGGAAGCAGGGGTGGAGGGGCAGGTTCTCTTTCTCGGTCGATCACAGGCGGAAGGAAAACACAGCAAGGGAAAAGCGCGCACAAAGGTTTTGCAGAGTCCATACACATATATATATACTGTCTGGTTCTCCTTGGGTTGCTCATAGTAACGGCACGTCCAGCACCGGTGCAACAGTCAGAACAGACAGAAGTAAAGAAGGCACTGGGAATTGAGGGGCGTTTATTCTGCTCCCCGGCCCCGTCTTCCAGCTCAGGGGGCTGAGTACCCTGAGAATAGCTGGTCTCACTGCTAAAGACGGAAGTGAAGAAGGCGTTGAGAACTTCAGCCTTTTCCTCCTCCTCGGTGGTGATGTTCCCCACCGCGTCGAATAAAGAAGGGAGATTCTCCTTGGCCCTCCTCTTGCTACTAATACGTTCGTAAAAACATTGTTTTCATCATCTCGAACAATGGCGGCCAGACTAAGGTCTTGCTGGGCTTTGGCTTGTCGAATTTTCTCCCTGCGCATGCTAGCAACATCCTGGCACTCTCCCCGAGTTGCCCGTCCTTCATCCAAAGATGGCAAACTCCTGGCCTGCCCCGCCAACATTTGACGGTCATTTGACGGGAGGGATCGGCACCAAAAAGCCCCCAGCGCCTAAGTCCCTGAGCCCCGATAAGCACCGGGCCGACGGGAGCGGAGCCGCCTACAGGGCGGGGACAAGCTTAAAGGGCAGGCGAGACAGCCAACCGAGGCGCGAGAACGGCCGGCACGGCTCTGTCGGCCCAATGAGCGCCGCCGAGGGCCGTGCCGAGCCGAGCCGAGCCGAGCCGAGCCGAGCCGAGCCGAGCCGAGCCGAGCCGAGCCGAGCCGAGCCGAGGAGGTTTGGGGCTGAGGGAGTGTTGTAGCGAGCGGGCGCCGTCATGGCCGGCGGGATCGTTAGGTCGCCGGTCGCCTGGCGCGGTGGCGCCGCTCTCTTGGGAAAAGTCGCCCGCCAGGAGTTCTCTGCCAACGTTATCCGCGAGGAGGAGCCGTTGTGGACGAGGAGGTAGCCGCGGCTTTGTCGTGCGTCGCGCGATTCTTCCCTTGCCCTCCCGTCCCACCCCTCCCCCACCCTAGCGCGCTCGCAGGCCCTCTGGAACGAGCGCCCGTTGCGGTGCCGGCGAGTGCGGCGGGGCGAGCGGCGACCTTGCCGCGGGGCGGGGCGTGGCGGGGCGGGCGGACGGGCCTTTCTGGCTGGTGATGCTCGCTACTGCAGCGCCTCCTCTAAAACCCCGCGCTCCTTCGGTGCCACGGGGCTGCCGTGGCGCATACTGGGTCGCTGGTGCCGTCTGGCTCGCCTGGCTTCCCTGCGCCACCGTGTGGTTGTGTGCGCGTGTGTAGAGGCGGGCCTGTGACGCTGAAGCGCTTGGTGGCAGCCGCGGGCGCTTGCCGCGCGCGATATCTATCCCTTTGGCGCTGCTAGTCGTGCTAGTTCCATTCGAATTAGTTGACCGTTTCCTACAGGCCGGTGGTATTCACGTGTCGAAGGCGATAACCTTTGCCTCGACGTGGAAGTGTCTGACGTAGCGCCAGCCTCACCGTGCTAATCCAAAGCGTTCTTTCACCGGAGTCCGCGGTGTTCTTGAGGATGGAGTGTTAACACGGCCTCCGTCGGGATAACCCCAGGTTCTTTGAAAATGCCTTGGTCAAAAGTAGGATAGGAAGGCGATATTTGGCCATAACTGAAGGATGGTGAGCCACCGTTTGCCGCTTGAGTGGTTAAGCAGGGTCTTAATATGAGAGTGAAATAAGCGCAAATGGAGGTGCTTTTGTTTGGGTTTAAAATCGCTCTGTGCTCGTAGCAGCAGGAGCCTGTGAAAACATGGTTTGTGCATAGAAGGGAGAGGGCTTTGCCAATTCAAAGATCACTTAGGAAGAATCGCTGTTTTGTCTTGCGTTTGGGGTACGCGTTCAGTGGGGCGTAGCGATCTGCTTCAGCTATTGCCTTTCTCCGAAGCCAATCCCGTTTTAAGCGTGTCCTCTCCTCCAGTGCCTTGCGTTCCATGATATTTCACCGCAAGCTCCTACGCTTTTTTCCTAGCCGTTCCCAGAAGGCCGTTGTGAGGTTATCCGGAGCAGAAGATTGTGGCGCACCTGTAAGTACCGTGGAAACTTTCTGTACTCTAAACGGTGCCTGTAAGTGGTATGTAATTTAGTAGGCTCTGTCCCGTCGCCTCGTTTCCTCTTGGTGTTGCAAAGAGGCACAGTAGGCTATTGGGGCTTCCCGACGCCATAATCTTTTGCCTCTAGCTTGTAACGGAGCTGAGCGTTTTGACTAAGGGAAGTGAGAGAAAGCGATGCTCATTTCTGGGTACGTACTTGTAGTGCAAAATGCAGTGCTGTTCAGAAGTATGGCCCGATGCCTGTTCTCGCTGTTTCCAGACAGTGGTCATGGCTCTAATATGGAGAAGAGGGCTTGGGGTTTTGAGCAGGTCGGAGGCGAGGAAGGAGAGAGCTGGCTGAGGGGTGCTGGATGTTTCATTTTCAGCTACAGAAGTCAAGTCCCATGGCTTTGGCGTGGGCTCACAAAGCCTACATCGAGTTTTTCTTTTCTGCCGAAAGACTTAGGTTGCCCGAAGATACAATGGGGGGCTGGAAGCCCGAGACCAATCTGGCTTCTGTGCCCGATTTGTAGTCCGTTACTCTCTAGCTGGGGGTGGGGAGGGGGTTAGGAAGAAAAGGAAAAAAAAAGATGGCAAGTCCCATAGCTGTCCCTCCCCCCATTATGCGTAATCGGACTTTGTAGCTTTGCTTGGAACGTGTCAGTTGCAGAAAGGCAGTAATTTGAAGAGCAGCGCTTGAATGGCAAAGAACTAGTTAACCGCGTTCTGTGGATGGTTCTCTGCTCACCTTCCTTGGCTTCCTGCCCTCTCCACTCTTCATTGTGTGTGGCATGCTCCGTTACGTAACGTTATTTCCTTCTCCAGCTTCTTGGCCGTTTGATGATTGTTGGCGAGAAGTGTGCTGCTAACCTGGGCCTGACCAATGGATTCCGGATGGCTGTGAGATACCCACCCTCAGTCCCTTCAGACTACCGCGCACGTCTCTGTATTGGGTGGCCGTCAGTTGGGCCAGCCTCCTGGCTAAGATGTTTGCACCGCAGGAGTTGCTGCACGCGTACGGATCGCCACCGAATGGATTTCACGTGTTGCCCGTCAGCCTAGCCACCGTTGACATATAATTGTTTTTGGTGGGTGTCTGTGGAGGGTAATGAAAAGCTTTGAGCAGCATTTGCACAATAAAGATGGAGCATGGGGATATCATCTCTGTCTCTCTTTCTTACTGATGGAAATGATTCTGCAAGTTAAAACGGTGGGTCTCCGTCTCCCAAAGACAATATAGGATGTGCTGTGTGTTTGAGGCCTTGCCGTCTTCCCCCAGCTTCCAAATAAAAGGGCGTGGGTTTTATCGCGTACTAGCAGCATCGACAAGCAGCAGGCGTAGAATTAGAGAAGAATAACGTAGGAAGAATGCTTCCAGCTGTCGTCTGTTGTATGGCCCCGTCCGAGGCCGAACAAACTCCACCCGCATGATTTCTGACGGTGCACGTCAGCCTGCTTTTAAGCAATCTCGGAGTTTTGACACTGCTTTCTTTTCAGTCGCGGATTTTGCGACGTAGAGAAATAATTTCTCCCCGGAAACTTTCCCAAATGGAAAAGACTTTGTGATACTTGAGTCGGCGATTGTTGCGCTTCTGCTGTCTTTGAGACTCAGCTGCCCTTCTCCATTTCTCTTTTTTAATATGAACAAAACATTAAAAAAAAAAAAAAAAAAAAAAAAAGGAGTATTGTTCCGTAACCAGAAGGAGGAGTAGCTACAGGCACCGTAAGGCTTTTACATGTAATCACCTCTCGCGCTTTGTTAGGCCTCTGGCTTTGCTTGAGTCTTTGTTGAATTGCGATTGCATTCAAGGCTTACTGGAGTGGGGGAGTTTCAAAATGCTAATAAATATTTGCATTAGAAATTAAAGACTTGAAACTTGCTAAATGAAATTATTGTGCGGCCGTTCCTCAAAGAATCTCGATTTGTCAGCAGTAGATCCGCTTGCGGGACTGACGATCGCAGCTGTGAATGACTCTGAATTAAACGTTTGAAGAAGCGGAATAAGACAACTTGTTACGTTTTTCTGAATATCCAACCTGAAGCTCCCCCGGCGCAGCGCAAGGCCGTTACCTCTTGTCCCGTCGCTAGTTACCTGGGAGAAGCGGCCAACCCCCACCACGCTACAAGCACCTTTGGGTAGTTGTAAAGAGGCGATAAGGTCTCTCTCCCCTGAGCCTCCCCTCCTCCGGACGAAACAATCCCAGTTCCCTCAGCCGCTACCCATAGGTCTTGTGCTCCAGTCCCTTCACCAGCTTTGTTGCCCTCCTCTGGCCACGCTCCAGAACCTCAACGTTTTCTTGTAGTGAGGAGCCCAAAGCTGCAACGCAGTACTCGAGGAGCGGCCTCACCAGCGCCGAGTACAGAGGGATGATCACCTCCCTAGTCCTGCTGACTACATGATTTCTGATCCAAGCCAGGATGCCGTTGGCCTTCTTGGCCCCCTGGGCACGCTCCTGGCTCATGTTCAGGCGGCTGTTGACTAATGCCTCCAGATCCGTTTCCTCCGCGCAGCTTTCCAGCCTCTCTGCCCCGAGCCTGTTGCGTTGCATGGGGTTGTTGTGACCAAAGTGCAGGACCCGGCGTTTGGTCTCGTAGATGCTCCTGCAATTGGCCTCGGCCCAGCGATCCAGCCTATCCGGATCCCTGTGTAGGGCCTTCCTACCCTCAGGCAGATCAAGCCTTCCTCCCAACATGGTGTGGCCTGCAAACTTGCTGAGGGTGCGCTCAATCCCCTCGTCCAGATCATCAACTGAAATATAAATCAGGACCGGACCAAACGCTGACCCCCTGGGAACACGCTAGCGTCCACCGCCAGCTGGATTGAACTCCATTCAGCACCACTATCTGGGCCTGGCCATCCAGCCAGGTTCTGACCGGCAGAGTACACCTGCCCAAGCCATGGGGCTGCCATCTTCTCTGGGAGAATACCGTGGGAGACAGAGTCAAAGGCTTCACTGAAGTCTAGGTAGACTACATCCACAGCCTTTGCCTCATCCACTAGTCGGGTCACCTGGTCATAGAAGGAGATCGGGTCGGTCAAGCAGGACCTGTCTTTAAGGAACCCGCGCTGGCTAGGCCCGGTCCCCTGGTTGTCCAGCACACGCCCTGTGATCTGACTCGGGTGATCTCCTCCATGACCTTCCCTGATACTGAGGTTAGGCTGACAGGCCTGTAGTTCCCCAGATCCTCCATCGACCCTTCTTGGAGGTGGGCATCTGTCTGGCTCAAGTATCGGTAGCAAGACGGTTCGTTATATACGTATACCCAACGTGAGATTTAAAACTCAGAAAGGAGACAAATATTTGCCCCAACCGGTTTATTGTAGAAAGTTTTGGTTAGCTAGGCCGGGGGATGGGAGGCGGGATGACGAAAGCAATAGTGAAAAGACAGAAAAGAAAAGCAAGGATTTGTTACAGGAATGCAGAGATGGTTACCACCGCAGTGTGACAATGTTTCACGATTCTGGTTGGAAGCAGGGGTGGGGGGGCAGGTTCTCTTTCTCGGTCGATCACAGGCGGAAGGAAAACACAGCAAGGGAAAAGCGCGCACAAAGGTTTTGCAGAGTCCATACATATATATATATACTGTCTGGTTCTCCTTGGGTTGCTCATAGTAACGGCACGTCCAGCACCGGTGCAACAGTCAGAAAGACAGAAGTAAAGAAGGCACTGGGAATTGAGGGCGTTTATTCTGCTCCCCGGCCCCGTCTTCCAGCTCAGGGGGCTGAGTACCCTGAGAATAGCAGGGTCTCACTGCTAAAGACGAAGTGAAGAAGGCGTTGAGAACTTCAGCCTTTCCTCCTCCTCGGTGGTGATGTTCCCCACCGCGTCGAATAAAGAAGGGAGATTCTCCTTGGCCCTCCTCTTGCTACTAATACGTTCGTAAAAACATTGTTTTAATCATCTCGAACAATGGCGGCCAGACTAAGGTCTTGCTGGGCTTTGGCTTGTCGAATTTTCTCCTCTGCGCATGCTAGCAACATCCTGGCACTCTCCCCGAGTTGCCCGTCCTTCATCCAAAGATGGCAAACTCCTGGCCTGCCCGCCAACATTTGACGGTCATTGACGGGAGGGATCGGCACCAAAAAGCCCCCAGCGCCTAAGTCCCTGAGCCCCGATAAGCACGGGCCGACGGAGCGGAGCCGCCTACAGGGCGGGGACAAGCTTAAAGGGCAGGCGAGACAGCCAACCGAGGCGCGAGAAACGGCCGGCACGGCTCTGTCGGCCAATGAGCGCCGCCGACGAGGGCCGTTGCCGAGCCGAGCCGAGCCGAGCCGAGGCCGAGCCGAGCCGAGGAGCTTGGGGCTGAGGGAGTGTTGTAGCGAGCGGGCGCCGTCATGGCGGCGGGATCGTTAGGTCCACGTGCGCCTGGCGCGGTGGCGCCGCTCTCTTGGGAAAAGTCGCCCGCCAGGAGTTCTCTGCCAACGTTATCCGCGAGGAGGAGCCGTTGTGGACGAGGAGGTAGCCGCGCTTTGTCGTGCGTCGCGCGATTCTTCCCTTGCCCTCCCGTCCCACCCCTCCCACACCTAGCGCGCACTCGCAGGCCCTCTGGAACGAGCGCCAGTGCCGGTGCCGGCGAGTGCGGCGGGGTGCGAGCGGCGACCTTGCGCGGGGCGGGGCGGGGCGGGCGGGCGGACGGGGCCTTTCTGGCGGCGTGATGCTCGCATACTGCAGCGCCTCCTCTAAAAAAAACCCGCGCTCCTTCGGTGCACGGGGCCTTTATAGCCGTGGCGCATACTGGCGTCTGCTTGGTTGGCCGTCTGGATCGCATGGCTTCCCTGCGCCACCGTGGTGTGTGTGCGCGTGTGTAGAGGTCGGGCCTGTGACGCTGAAGCGCTGGGTGGCAGCCGCGGGCGCTT